>NC_143440.1:32462500-32577500 GCF_987193195.1 Phasianus colchicus | reverse complement strand
AGATTCCAGATGGAGTTCTAGCAAATCAAATCTATCAGGTATTAATCATGGTTGTCTTTTTCTTTCTTTTCTTTCTTTTCTTTTCTTTTTTTTTTTTTTTCCTGTGGCAATGCTGTTATCTGCCTAGCAGAGTAAAAGATTTTAAACCTCATTTAATTACTGTCATCGTAAACTATCACTGAGGTCAGGGTGCACCATAAATGGCAAGGCAATATTTGTGAGGGGAACATTTCACTTTTTAATAGCTTGCTTTTATAGTGAATAAAAGCATGCAGTTTTTGTTTTCTGTGATTAAATCTGAACGGCATCTGATAGCCTTTCTGAAGAAAAGTAATTACTGTTTTTAAGATACTGTTTAACTGTAATGGTTTTGTAGTTGCCCATCACTATACTACTTCTCTTATTTGTCTGCAGTGTACTGTGAATGACTGTTGTTATGGACCACTGGTGGACTGCATCAAACAGTATCCTTTCCCATAAAATTTTAGGTGCACAATTGACGAGCTTAGACTGTGTGGAAGAGATGTGTCTAGCTTTAACCTGACATAAAGTTCTGCTTCACAAAACACATTTCATACTCCTCTGTTTTACATTAAATCAGCTGGAGGGTCACTGCAGAGCTTTCTCTTACACTGCTTAAAAAAAATCTGATGGAGTATGGGAAGTTGTCAGTTTGGTGGCTACACATTCATATACCTGATTGAACCTCTTTGGTTTTGATTAGTCAAAAGTCATATCTGGTTTTCTATTAAGACCAGTTTAATCTGCTTTAAGCAGTGAGGCTGAACTAGATGATCTCTTGAAGGACCTTCCAATCTCAACTGTTCTGCGATTAAATTAATAAGTTGCATAGATAGTGTTGAATTTCATAGCATTTGTTTTGAATATGAATTTTAATTAGAATGTTTTCAAGTGCAATTCAAGTTGTGATATGTTGTCTGACTACCACTTTTTAAAATGTATCTAACCTTGCAGTGATATAGTAAAAGAGCATTATGTAGCTTGAATTTTATGAGTTTTTTTTCTTTTTTATGGTAGTGTTTAAGTGATTAGAGATCCTCAGAATCCAGTGAGGCTACTGGGGGAACTCCACACAGCACTGAATTTTCAGGACTAAGTATTTATTTCAAATTTTGTAGTAATTATTTTTGTAAACTCAAGCTTGTATTAATAAAATCCTAAATAAGTAGCTCTACTATTTCAATCTGTTATTGAACAAACAATTTTAAATTCATAGTCTTTGTCCCAAGTCATAGAAAATCCTTCCATAAATCTCTGCATCCAGTTTGGAGTAAGATCTGGATTTCACTGTTCAGCAGTAGAATAGGAAACCAGCAATAATTTTTAGTTATGCATGAGAAGCACTTCCTGTAGTAATAATGCATGTGGTGGTTATCTCTTAAAATGTATTCTTTCCGCTCCAAATATTCGCATGGTATCTACTACAGTCCTGCTCCCATTAAGTTTAACAACAGCAGGATAGAGTTCTAATTATACTTGTGATTTGGACTTTTTTGTGGGTTTTTTTTTGTTGTTTTTCGGTGAGACTGCTTCAACATTAGACAAAGTGATTAATCTAACAAGTTCTACTTTTGAAACAGTTGTTCATTATTTTTTTAATCCAAAATTTGGTACTGTTGTCAATGAACAATCTGGCAAAAGTCTTCTGAAAATGTCATGTTTAAAAATAATAATAGCAATTTTTAAGAATAACTTGTCTGCAGTCTAAATAATCTTCCCTATCCTCTCCAGATTCTGGCTCAAGTTAAGTTACTGAATATGCAGTGACATCAGTAAGAATAATGAGGGAGATTTTCAATTCCATTCTGGTACAGAAAAGCCTAATACTTGACTGTGTGAGTGCATTATCTTCAAGTATGTTGCTGAATTAGATGTTAATTTTGAGGTGCATAAAATAGTTAAAAATCAATTTAAAGTTAAGGTTTTAAAAGCATAATGTCTTCTGAAGGACTGCATATTGATTTTAAATATAACTATCTAATTGTATATGCATGGACTAAAGTATGAAGTCAACCTCTTTGTAAATGCCAAGAGGCTATTTTTCAGTAATAGTTCAGATGCTTACGGGAAACTAGGCTGCTAGATTGCATGAGTAGAAGATGGCTTGTGAGGTTATTTACAAGTTTTGCCTCATGGTCATTGCCATACATCAATAACAGGTATTATTATAGCCTAAGTGTTTCTGTTTATGGTGCATTATAAAATCTGTTTGTGATATTTTTCTTACATTTTTGCCATTCTTCATTTGCCCACATTTTTGTTCTGTGACTACTAGTACAGTGTAATGTAATATATATCTTCAATTGATTAAAACTTAGTATGTATGAAACGATTTCTTGTAATTAGATTTTTCTTCTTCAGCATAAAACGTTGATATAATTTAAGTAATTAACTGTAATGGTAAGATGATCTATAGTTTTTTTGAAGAAGTTATTCCAAACAGAACCAAGAATTTAGTTGTTTTTAATGTAAGATTCTTTATTGTGATATTTCATAAGATTCTTCTTAAGAGCTTCCAGAACAGAACTTTGACCTCTAGATGGATACGTTAAAAATATTTGAGCAGTGACTTTTTTGCATATTGCTAAGAATAGCACATTGGTTCAACAGGCTGTCAGTGAAGTGGAAAGGACTTCACTGTAAAATATTATTTCATCTTTCCCTGACATAAGTTCATGCTTCTGAAAAATCAATTAAGAAGATGTTTTGTACCAGTAAGATGTTTCAGATGTATTAAATGCCTAACAATTTCAGAATATAAAGCAAAAAAGTTTATTTCATTGTTTACTGAATTAGAAAATTGATACATAAATAATTAAGGAGTAACTTAAAAGCTACGTGGCCACAGGTTTCAAGCTTGTACTTTATTTTAAATTTTGAGAGAAAAAATAGTATGAATATAAATATCACTCTTATGTGTACAGAATAAATGTTATGTAATGGATCTTAATTTTGTAAAATGTATGTTGATGCTGTATACAGTAGTCTGATTTTTACAAAGTGCCAAATACCTCTGCAGATACCTGTAAGAAATCTGTAGACACAGTGTTCAAATCATTAATTACTCCAAAATGAAAGTGAAGGCCAATAAATTTTATCATGAATTACTTTATCTATGGTTTTTGTTGTGACATTGGTTATTTTCCAAAGTAATCTTCTATTTCTTAACTTGAAGCTATCAGTGCTATAGGACATGAACATGAAGTCTTGCTGCGAGAAATGCTTTTGGAAAAAAACCTTTCTTTTATAGGTAAGAATCAGTGATAAAGGCTACCCAGTGAATCCTTAACTTTAAAGATTTGCGGGACTGTTTACTTAAGAAAAAAATAAGGCTCAGTGCTCTTTGTATTAGTTAGTAAAAGAAGAGTAAAAAATGATTGATGCTGTACATGTTATCTTTTATTGATTTAGAACTGAACAGGAACTCAGTTACCTAATACCTTATATATACAGTACATGCAGAGGCTTGCAATTAATATTTAATAGAATAAGTAGCTGAAAAAAAAATGCTTTAATATCTGCTGCAGTATTACTTTTGGTGTCATGAGATATTAGCTGTAATCTATGAGACTTAGGAGGAAGCATAAGAAATATCAGCTTCCAAATGCTTTATGTATTAAAGAACTGCTAGAAGATTCACTCATTTGGCTTTCTGTGCAGTTTCTGCAGATTTTTTCCCACTGCCTTCAAACAGTGCAAATCCCTGTATTTAAAGTTATTTTAAAGATTAATTGGTTAGGAGGTTGTTTTCTGTTGTTGTTTTCCTTTTAGCCTGCAGAACATTTTTGTATATTAGTATCATTAAAACAGTGATTATTATTTAAAGGGTCAGTTCTCCTACCCTGATTATAAACTTGACTTCTAAATCTTGAATTCCTTATGTGATTAGATAAAATGAAAGTGAATTCCTGTTCTTTTTTTAAAGATGTGTGTTGTACTAAGTTTGTATAATTAAAGGATATAACTGGTTTTACCAGTAAAAATAGATTCAGGATAAACCTTAAACGAGTCGAAGAAATTAGGAAGAATACTGAGATTTTTAAAAAGTTGGTCCATATGATTAAGGAACAATTTATTTTTCTGTTACATACAAACTTGCAAATGATACTACAAAAATGTGAGAAGATATTTTTCCCTATGTGGCTCAAAGATTAGAGATAATAGACTTAAGCTGTAATTGGAGAGTTAAAATACTAAACTGTTCTAGGCACAATAGGTATAAAACAAGCTGCCAAGGAAGGTTATGGAATCACCTTCAATAAAAAATTCAAGGCTAGACTTGACATTCATCCATCAAAGCTGGAAATGAAATCAATCCTGTCATGATACAGGAGAATGGACTAGACTCTCTAATGGATCCTCAACCCAATGATTATCATTTTTTTGGCTTGTGCAAGCTTGTATAGTACACAAATCAGATTTAAATTTTATTGATTCATAACCTTGGGTAAACATCAATTTTGTCTTTAGAAATAAGCTCTAAGAAATTTGTAGTGTCAAATCATAATGTCTAGAATGGGTTAACTTGTCAGCATTAAAAGATATAAATGAGGCAGTTTAATTTATTGTTTAGTTTTTTTGTGTAGTTACGTATCATCTATTCATGATTTAAGGTATGTTAACTGGTTTATTATTTCTTTCTGTGGGATGTGTCTCTGAGGTTCGGAGTGTGACTAAAAAAAAAAAAAGAGAAACAAAAAATATTTTCCTAAGTATCCATAAGATGAACCTTACTGAAACCCTTGCAGTAAAATTTTTCTCAAAAACTAGATCTTAAACTACTTAACACTCAAAGAAGAACCTCTGGAAAACTGTAGAGATGGCAGTATTTCCTATAGGTTAGCAGATTCAGGCTTGGCTATCAGTGAGATGGAGTTCCAGTGTAGCTTGGGACTTAGCTTGCTGCACTTAAAATTCTTTTACTTTTTAACCCACGTATGAAAGAAACAAAATTCTTGCTGCCATTTCATGTTCGTGTATTACTCTGGTATACTACTCTTCTAGGATAATAAGTTCTTCCTATTAGTTATTTTCACCTGGGAGACTATATTACAGAAGAAAAAAAGCCTGACAGCATTTAAGGACAGAGAGATGATTAATTTTTAGAGCAGATAGCTTTCAAAGCCTGCAGATCAGAAGTAACACCTCCAGATTCTCCCAGAAATTGATTGGTAACCTGCACAAACTGTTGGGCTTTGCATTCTAGTAATGCATAGTTCATGAGAAGCTCATAACTTCCTCTTTACGTCAGAAACAGTTCTCAAATCTTTAGTGCTTTGCTTGGGATTTATGTAATCAATGAAAACATTCTCTCAAAATAGGCTGACTGCCTTCCCTTCCTTACTGATTCACTTACCTTGCTGAATTGCCAGGAATTTCTAGATTTAACAAACGGCCTGACTCAATCTTTTCACGTCTTTGCCTACTCCAGAATATATTAGGAAAGGTTTCAGCTATAATAGGAAGATATACAACTGATCTTTCTAGAATCTTAACCTTCTTTGGGTGCCATCATGATGTCCCTTAGTAGCCTGGATATAAATCATGAAATCTGGTTGGTGTTTTTTGCTGTAACCAAAAATGTGCAGTTGCTGCATATTGATACACCATTAGAAGAACATTTGGTTTCTTTGTTATATCCAGAGGCTAGTATAAAAACAATGACGAGTTCACAGAATCACAGAATGGTTTGAGATGGAAGGGACTTTAAAGATCATCTAATTCCAACCTCTGCCATCATGGAAAGATGGTATGGACATCTTTCAGTAGACCATGTTGTTAAAAAATGGTTAAGAATGAGTTTAAAGTAAGGATAAAGCTCTAGATGTGTTGGAAATCCAAACAGATCAGCAACCTGTGGACAAATTCAGTGTTGTTTCAGTGTAACTTTCATATTTTAGGATGAACAGCTTTAACTGCCATCGTCTGGTTTTCAAGTAGTTGTTAAGCCATTATTTTGATGCATATAAAAGCTAACAAATCTTTTGAAACATCTTTGAAAGTGTGCAAAATGATACCTCTACAGCTTCTGTACCAATCTAAAACATTTATGGGCTGACAAGATTGTACTTTCTTTTCATGGGGTTTGAGCTTAAAAAATCTTTTCAAAGGGTGATTTGGGTGAATGGATAAAATATGTTTAGATGTTTAGTATCAGAAATTTAAGGAAATTTACCTTATGCAAACAAAAATCACTACACTGGAAACCAGGGCAGATAACATATCCTGACAGGTCAATTTGGAAGATGTTTGAGACGGTGTTTAATACTCCTCACTGGACTCATTTTTGAGGATGTCTGAGTACTTTTGAAATTATTTGTCTCATGGTTTGGAACAGAATATGATTTCTGTATAAAAAATTTTTCTGAATGTTTTCACTTGGCTTCCCCTAACAGTTTGAACTATGAGAAATGGTGAAAAATATATTAAAAAACACTTTTATTATTGATGTAAGTTGACAATCATGTGAAGCAAAATAATTATATTTTATTGTTTCTTCAATTATTTTGAACTTTATAACTTTGGAAAAGTTACATATGATAGAAAAGTCTGAATTTTCTATTACTGTTTGTGTATTCCCTACATGAAAATTTCAGTGGGGATATCTTGTTATCCTTTTTAGACTGCTTGCAACAGAGCTTGATGAAACTGGGTGTTTGTTTTTTCAAGATAAAGGAATTATATTCATTTTTATTGTGGCGTAAGGACCATAGGTTCTGTTAAGCCAGCACCTTGCTAATCTAAACATATTTTATCCATATATCTAACAGTCAAAGTTTGGAAGTAGCCACAGTCAAGTCTGGCTCCAAATCCTATGAAAATTTAGTAGTTGACCAGGTAATATAAATTAGTTTTGCATTCCAGAGACCTGCATTTAAAGTGCAGTGTGTTTACTGTGAAGAAATGCTCTTCAAAAGAAATACTATAGCTGTCAAAAAGAATAATCCACAAGTGTAGTTTACACTTAATTGAACGTACAACTTTTCAGAATTACTGCTGTCCTACTTGCAGTATTACTTAGTTCATTGTATTGGAAAAATAAAAAAGACATCAGACTTCTTTTCTTCAACAAGGAAAGGGAAGGAAGGCATTAAATATTAAAAATATATATTTTAAAATATTTTTATTTCTATGTGTATATATTTTTCTTGTCATTAAAAGGTTGCTTGGACTCAAATTGCTGACCTTTCAGAATATGCACAAAATATTCTAAAACTGAGTTCTGAACATTGGCCATGAAACTACTGTCCTAACCTGATAAATGGATTGGAAATAAGCTACCCAACAGTGAGAATGGACCATTAATTTTAATCAAAGGTGGTGTAGAAAGGCGAATGGGATGCATGACAATGTCAACAGCCCAGTAGGTGTTAAGGGGCTACACAGCCTTACTTGTTACTAGGTTGTGCCATTAGTTGAGCTTCGGTGAAGACAGAAAGCCATGCCTGGAATTGAATGACCAGGTCACTCCAAAATCTAATGGTGAAATGGTGTTTCGGAAATATCAATGTAATGGTATTGGAAATCAAGGACAATGGTTTAAAAAATAGTGAGGGCTTGCTTTGTGCTTTTTTTCTTTTTTAAAGGAAACATTCTTTTTTTGCTCTCTTCTTTCTTACTCATTTCTTAAAACACTCAGCTTTAATTCAGAAGCAGTAGTTAAATAGCTTATGTTAAGAAAATATCTAAATTTTTATGTGTTTAATTAATTTTACAGTAAGGAAACTAGAATCGTGACATCCCTCTTCTTTAATAGATTTCTAGAAGAGAAGAATTGTCATGTTGGTGCTTGTTTGCTTTTGTTTGTTTGTTTGTTTGTTTGTTTTAAACACCTTTGTGTTAACATTAAGATAAAGTCATGAAGGCAGCCGCAATATATCTACGTTTGTGGTGCTGGTAGGATTAATCTCAACAGCTCCCTAATGTGAGGAAATTCTTCTTTCAATCAGTGAATATATCTCTTTATTTTGAATATTTGGAGGTTATAAAATACTGTATGACAGCTTGAATTAATGATGTTTATAATGAAGACATAAAAATGCAGGGATGACAAAGAAGCATTTTTATATCCATGCTTCAGGTTTTCTACAAAGGTTCATTTAATCTGACACAGCATTGCATGCATAAGAAAGATATGTATGACTGCATTAGTAATTCTTACATTCTTATTTAAAATAAAATTAATTATACTGCTGTCTTAATAGAAGAGTTTTATAAACAATAGGTCTTGTTCTCTCTGTGAAGCCGAAGATCAGCTTCGTGCAAAGGGTTATGACAAAACACCAGACTTTATTTTAGAAGTGCCAGTAGGTAAGTCTTTGAAAAGGATTGTTATTATTTTGTATAGAAGTGTTTATCCTAAAATATTACAGATACTTAAGACACAAGAATATGAAGTATGTTACAAGATACTAAATATTTCTCAGGGTTTTTTTGTGTTTACTCAGTAATTTTAAGATCATCTACTTTTGGTCAGAATGGTATTACTCAAAATACAAGTAGATAATAGTATTAATGTTTCCTCTTCAGTCTCATTATCACAAAAATAAAAATAGAAAAAGCAATCAATTGTGGGAATCCACAAATCCCCACTCAGTCTAACTTGTTCTAAACACTGTCTTTGTATGCTTAACTGTGAAATACCTGTAATTGTCTTAAACTTTTAGAGACCAAATCAACTTCAAAGCAGTCTTAAAGTAATATCATTATACCTCCAGGTCATTGTGTAAAGGTTTATCATGGAGTAGTTCTCTATTTTTTAAAAAACCGTGCATCACAGGAAGCAAGAAGGAATAAAAGTAGATATAAAGGTCATGCCAAAGTTCATCTACATATTCTGGTCTTTTGGTCAAGTAAGGAGGTAATATGACCTATTGATTCAACCATGGAAGAAAAAGTATAAACATTATCCAAGTGTAAAGGATTCTTAATCACCTTTTGTAAGATGCCTTTCATACCAAAAGACTTCTGCTTTATCTGTTTACAACACAACTATGCAGATGTTTATAGGTATGTGTTAATGAAAATAAAAAAGCTTAAAGCCCTATATGAAAGCCATATTCATGACTACATTTTTTGTTCTTTGTATTAACAAGAGAAGAACTCTTACAGATAACTGATTCATTTGTGGTAGAAGGAATTTTTACCCTCAGCAGTTCTTCAGATATAATCTTTCAGCATGGTAGTCTTTCTTATCTAGTAGATAAATAAATATATTTATGAGAATCTTCTAAAAAGCTTTTTAAGACTTCCTCAACTCAGTACTGATATCCCACATTGCCCTTTTGAAGAATGGATGATCTTTTTGAGTGATTGTCATGATTTATGCAAAATCAGTTTATCACTTTCAGACAGGGCTTTCTTTCACCAAAAAACAAGCAAACAAAAAAGGGAATTTTATTAATATTGCAAATTCAGTCCTGCAAGAAATAAGGAAAGACATCAATCAGTGCAAATCCGAGAAACAGAAATTCCAAATCAGATCTTTCACATAGCCATTCTTATTCCTAAATTCTTCCTGCTGAAGCATTACTCATTTTGAAAAAGTCAGGAGGCAGATATATATCTATGATAACCTTTCTTGTTGTTCTCACACCTTCCACACTGGCCTAAGAATTTTCTAGCTTTAGCAGCTTAATTAAGTGTTTGTGATAATCACCAGAAGTCTTCAGTTCCTTTCCACCAAAGAAAGGCTGAAAGTAGGATTCAGTTGCACCTTAGTCCGGTCTGTAATTAAACTTAAATTGAAATAATTATCCATTAAAATACGTGTTATTTTTTAAAAAAACATCATCTATATGCATATTTGAAAAATATATGTAACTCTATTATAAGCATGAATTATGTGGTAGACTGGGGGCTAAATAGGGTATTCCCAAACATATTCTTAAGACTGCTCAGTCTGATTTTTGCAATTCACTTTTTTTGCTGTCACCCCAGCTGTTGAAGGACACATAATTCACTGGATTGAAAGCAAAGCCTCATTTGGTGATGAAAGTAGCCACCAAGCCTACTTGCAGGACCAGTTTTGGAGCTACTGGAATAGGTAGGTACATTTCTGTTATTTTTTCATATAGATAAAAATAAGATAAATTTTCTTTTAAAGAAGTTAGTGGGAAAAAAAATAAGCACAAATGGCTTTTGTATTAAGCCATGTGAATAAAATATGTGTTATTAATCTGGCTTTTTGAATTTAATTAATTAGTATGTCAAATTTCAATGCTGAAGTATTTGTGAAAAGATAATACCTTAAATGCTAACATGCAACAGATATATATGGTGTTTTTACAGTAATGCTATTTAACAAAATAAGCTGCTGTGATACAGAAGTTTTATTTCAATTTTTTTAGTAGTTGACTAAAGGAAGATTCTGTAATACTTGCAAGATGCCAAACTAGTTTTAAAATCTTCATAGTCTAAAGAGTAGGCCTTGTATGTAGAAAATATTGCTGACTGTCAGTGTGTCTAACACAATTCTGATTTGCTTTTGTTTGCTAAAATGTTCTTCTGTATGTTATCTACATGTTACATAATAATAATGTATTCTTTTCAAGCTAATATATGTTAAGTGATTGCAGGAATATGAGGAGAGAAATAAGTCATGCTGGACATTAATTTTTGAGTGTTGATTTCATTTTCATAAAAATCCTTTCTTTTAAAGACTGTTACAATTCAATCTTTAAATTTCAGTAATTTCAGTACTGAAATTCAGTACTGAATACAGAAAGTTCAGTAATTCAAAAGGAAGATCATTATTGTATATTGTTGTATATCTTTCCAAGGTAATAGCAGTCTTCTCACTAGACTATTTTTCTTCCCAAACTAATAATAATAAGATACTCATCTTTAATTTCATCTTTATATGTGGTGGAACGCTTAGTAAGGCAGTTAGAGAGGTAAATGATAGTTTTAATAAAGGATTTGTAAAAGTAAAGATTAAGATACCTTCTCTGTGTTCAGACAGCTTCTGAGAAATCTAATGGAGGGTGGAGAAAATGGTACAAAAATGGTTCAAAATGTAACTAACAGCTTATACCAATATCAGTAACTAGTCTGCGGTGTCCATTGTTTTTCATCTAAGTATAAAAAATGCTAAGATGAAAATTGCTAGCCTTAGCTTGGGAAATAAAGCAACCTCTGTAGGAAGCAGCAGAGAGAAGCCATATCTCAAGAGTAACGCTGTCAGAAAACATAACTGCGTAATTATGTCTGCATACAACAAACAATATTTGTTGGTATGAGAAGGGCCTACTCTTGCTAGACAATCCCAAAGAGCAATGAATTGGAGAGGTTGAACTGAGGTTATGGAAACCTCAGGAAGACTGTCTATTGTTGGGCAAAGATGCTGAACTAAAGAAAATTATAGAAAGGAATTTGTAAGATATATAATCAGAGTTCAAGAGTTAGAAACAATTTTAAGTACATAGGAAATTGTGAGAGTCACAGGAAAGATGCTGATGCAAATGGTGCTGAACTTGCACAGTAGTATAAATAAGATTGGATGGAGCATCTCAGGCCAGGAGGAGTCCATTAGATGTACTGGCTAGAATATTTTCTGAGGAAAAATGATATGTTTGAGGGGGTGCATGATGGCATAAGAGGAAAAACAGCTCTAACAATTGAACTTTATATAGACAACATTAATAGAAATACAAACTTGAGGTGAGGGGAAAGTTGAATAGACAAGTGGAGTGAAGTCACTGATCCATTTAATGTTTGCAGTAAAATTGTTGTTGCAGAGCTGAACTTGCAGTCTCCTTCTATTTGAGCCAAACAAGATGACTATCTGCATGTTGGTTTGAACTATAAAATGTGTAAAATACCTGAAAATAATGTGTACCCTTTGAACCTGACATTTCTGAAAGAAATTTTGTATCAGGAAACCAGAATTATCTAAATTCATTTTAATTTTATCATTTTCATAATTGTTATTGCAAATTCAAACTTGGAATAACATCTCTCACTGAAGTGAGTACCTGTACAGCAAGTACCCGTAATGTTGCAAAAGCTAGACTGAACTGACATGTTGATTATTAAGGGTGATTTGTAAGTCGTTTTCAGAATTTGCCTAGCTTTCTTTATTGAAAATAACTATAAAAACTGGTGATTCTTACATATGTAATGACCTTACATTAGCGTGAAGGAAACTAGAAATCTCTTTACTGAAATGTGTTACACCCTAAGTCAAGAATTTAATGTTAGTTTAACTATGGAAATTAGGTATAATTGTATGGATTCTTTTTGTTTGTTGTTTGGGTTGTTTGTTTTTTGTTGCTGTTTTGTAAATACAAATCCTGTTGTTACTGTTTGATCAAACTAACACTATCATAATGTCTTCTGGATTGAGTTGTGAATTACCAAAGCTTCGTCTAATATAATGGCAGTTGGGTTAATCATAGAATCATAAAACTCTTAGAGTTGGAAGGGACCTCTGAAGGCCATCTAGCCCAACTCCCTTGCAATGAACAGGGACACCACAGCTAGACCAGGTTGCCCAGGGCCTTATCCAGCCTCACCTTGAAAGTCTCCTGGGACAAGGCATCCATCACATTACTAAGCAACCTGTTCCAGTGCCTCAGCATCCTCACTGTAAAAGATTTTTTCCTTATATCCAACCTAAATCTACCCTGCTTGAGCTTCAAGTGATTTCCCCTTGTTCTATCACCTTCTGAAGAGATTGTCCCCTTCTTTCTTGTAGCTTCCTCTTAGATACTGGAAGGTTAATGAACACTTCATGACAAATTAGTTTGCATGTAAGTTAGTCAACTTTTGTTGCTCTCTGAAACTGTTTAAGTGGAAAGACACAGACATAGCCGGACAAACTGTGAATCAATTTTGAATGATTTCATAAATTAGCCTACCCAAGGATCTCTCAGCCCAAAGAATTCATCCTTTCCACCTGAAGGAAAAATCTTTTGGAGAAGATGCATCAGTTCATAACAGATGTATTGTGACACTCAGTCTGTACTTCAGGGTTTTGTAAACCTAATCTGGTGGCTGAAGTTAAAACTCAATTGAAATTGGAGAGAAAAGCTTTAAGCTTTTTATCCTGCTAGATATGGATAGTACACGTCTTGATATTTTGAAAGGAACAAAGGTGATAGCTTTTAGACCTTTTTCATTCAGGTCTTGTTTGTTTGTTTCTCTGAAAAGTAGGAGTGAGTCTGGAATAGTTTCTGGGTCTTTTTCCACATTTGTAACAAATGTAAATTTAATTCTGCTCAGAATATAATTGAAAGCTTTAAATGTAACTGCGGTTTCTTTGCTGTAATGTGTATGTTTCAGTAAATCCTGTAGTCTGTGCTAACTAAATGTGTGAGAGTCTTAAATAGGTCTGTACTGACAGGAAAAAAATGGCACTTTCTCATTTAACAGAACAGCTCCCTAGATTCAGTCAACCATGTCTGTTCACCTCAGTGCAAAAGAACACCTTTTTATTACTCTGAGTTCTGCAGGGACAGCTTAGCAAGGTTTTTTATGGCTCATACATCAATGGTATTGTTAAGCAATTTTCAGTTGCAGTGCTACGCTGCAACCTCATCTTCAAATTAAGCTTCATATTAAAAATGCACACGGTGTACCTTGTCAGTGGGTTTGCACAGTTGTAATTTAGAGTGCTCTTAGATATTGAGAATTTTCACTGTTAAGTAGGAAAAAGAAAGTTTATAGGAAGACGCTATTTTACATACTGAACAAACTTAGTATACTTACCAAATTCATATACTTACCAAATCCCTTCCTTCTATGTTTTTTTCCTCCAAAACAGTAGCATTCACTAATCAGTCTACAGCTTTCACTGCCACCATGTAAACATGACAGCTGCATGTGCAGAATATACGTGTTTAATGCACATGTAGGAGATGCCCCATTTTTCCTTGTCTACTGGTCTGCCTTGGTGTATTTCATGAAACCCTAAGGATAACACTGTTGAGTAGTCTGTGTAGCCAAAACCAATTTGAAGAGCACGAACTTGAAATAATATAGATTGCACTTTAAAATAGGGTCCAAGAATAAGTTGTAAATTATTTCAGGATTAAATGAACACTGTATCTTTTTTCTTTCCATATTGTCTAATTTTATAATTTTTTTCTAGTTTTAATTAAAAATTAAAGTCTGAACTGTATGAGTCTTAATTGGAGCTGATAGACGTGGCTGCTGTTGTCTAAAACATTGATTATTAGAGATTGAGATTAGCAAATTTTTTCAGGTAAATGTGAAAAGAAAAAAGTGTTTAAGATTTCTTTTCAGTTACAAACATAGCTAATCTGCTCTTAGATCCTTCTGAGAAGAGTGCTCTGATCAAACTCATTATAGCTGACTATAAGAATGAACCATATGTGAACAAAGACTGAATCAGAACATCAAATTGATGCATATGTTTTTTCTGCAGTATAGTTTAAAATTGCCTGATGTGTTACATGAAGACTGTTTGAGTAATATTTGACTGATTGTAGGTGGTGGGGAAAGTGGGAATTATGCTGTGGGTTTATGGCTGTCTGTTCTATAACAGGATCTATATTCATCAATTGAAAATTGTTTAGAAAGTTGTGCTGGTGAGTTGAAAGCCAGTGGTATAACAACTTGACTTGGAGGAAACCTTGGGAGTTGCATTTGTCAAGTGGCTAGGAAAACTGTTCATGCATACCCAGTATCCAAAGCTTCATTGGCAGCCCAAACATAAAGAACTGAAAGGTCATTCTTCTTCTTGCAGTATGATGGTTTGTTGACATATTTTGACACACTGGTACAATGCTGAAAGGTTTTGACCTTACTGCAACACTGAGGGAGTTAGGGTTTGTTTAGCTATTTAATGCTTGTAGATTTTCACACATGCTGAGTTTTGCTTTGCCTCTTCTTCTCTCCTTTTCGACTCTACTTGAATTAGTGAATTAATCTTAAACAAAAATGGATGTAGAAGGAGGGAATTTATGATGATTTTTACAACTTAAGACTGTGGAAAGATGTTTCTTTAAAACAACTTTTTTTTCTTAGAATGCACCATGCCAGCTTGCTCACCTTAATAGCATAAAGTAAGATGTTTGTTTCTAGACAACAAAAACAAGATTCAAAAGCAGTGATACTTTCTACTAGATTACCATTTTCAGTGTTTTAATTTATAAATATAATAAAATTATGTGTTCTTTCTGTACACACACACACAAGTATACCTCTGCATTTCACAAATGTTCTTCATATGCTTAGCTTATTTCTGGAAGTGTTTGACATGAATTATTGTTTTATTTATTTAATGATATGAAAAGCAAAAAAAATCAACATGCAGTTTATGCAAATTTTTTTTAGTTTAGAACAGAAGAAATATGTTTACATTTTATTAATCATCCTTTATTTAATAAGGTGATTACATTACAGAGCATGAAGACATTTTCCATCAAGACCACACCTCATAGCTTTGCTATGTTAGTTGTTTTGCTGATGATTTTGTTTCATTTTGTATCAAAACTCATTTTCTTAAAACAAAGAACAAACAGACCATGCTGTGTACAGATTTCCGTTTATACTTGAAGGATTGATGTTAGTTAAATACAGATTTTCCTGTTTTATTGCATTTAAATATTGTATTTAATATGAATATCAAAATGGGAGTTTCATTAAAACTGCTATCACAAAATATTGTTATGTGCTCAACTTAAAGAGTAGCAAATGAGGCACTATACAGCCTTATTTAAATTATTTCTCCCTTACATAATTCTGGACTGCCTTAAATATTATCATGTCACAAGAGACTCATGTAGTGCAGATAGAGTATTTTCAGCCTCCATCCACATTACTGCAAGGCTTCAACTCCAATTTTCGTGGTATTTCTCATTCAGATTAGACAAGCATCTATGTTTCTGTACAATAAGAGCTGACAGCATAGATCCTGCTATGCTTGCCAAAGGCCTGGTTGCAGACACTCCACTATGTCAAAGAATGTCAACCCCCCACAGACCTTACCTTTCAGAATTCCTTGTAATTTTTAATTGACATTTACATCTGACATTTTCAATGTATTTCTTAGTGTTGAATCTTTATCTACATAGTAATAGTTAAAACCAAAGCAAAGCAAAAAGAATCTCTTCCTATAAACTATGATATCACATATTTTTTATTTAACAAGGCCAGGTTGCGAGCTGAAACTCAAGAATGACCAACTCCTCCTTGCTTCATGTAACTCAGTAACTCTATATTTGCTAGTCTAATCTATCTCAAATGGCAATTGAGGAGAGAAGTAGGAGTATAAAGAGAAATTTAACTTTTAGTACTAGTGAACAAAGCACAGATTTATTATTATTACTCTACATCTGGCACATAAAGGATATAGGGATTTCTGGTAACATTTTAATTTTTCCTTTTGAGTCTGTTACTTGAACACTGAAAGTGGTATCTTCATACCTATGTTCATGCTACGTGTACATGCAAACAACATAATGTTGAAAATGAAAGTAAGCTGGCAGGCATCTAATTTAGCTGCATGTTGCAAAATCTGTTGTGCTTTATTCCTTTTGGAAATCTGAAGTTTTCACTTGGTTTAAAATAACAGAAACCTAATAAATTAGTGTGAGTATTATTATCTATCTCTAAGTTAAAATGAAGAACTATAGTTGATCATAAATGTCACAAAGCAAAGAAATAGAAGAAGCATTTTGTCACAAATAATGGTGTTTTCTTCTAATTAGTTAATTTACATTTTACAAATTAAGGACAAGATTCGGGCAGAAGATAATCTAGTAGCATATCATACTTTACTGACCTGTATTTGTATATGCCAAATTTAAGTTAATTAGAAATGTAGATGCTGTTTGTTTTATCTGTCAAAAAGCTCATCTTAAAAAAAAATTCTAGACACAATTTTCCCCCCAACATTTATCATCTAAATAATAGTCTTGCCAAGATGGCAGCCTCATAATAAACTCTTTTCAGTGAAGTGATGAGTAATGAAGCTTGCTTGTGAAGGCAGCGAAAAATGTTGTCTAGCCAAATGTGTGAATATGATGGCTAGAGAATCAGTGGACTTTCTCAGTCATCAATCTTTTTAGTAGCCTCTTATACATCTGAATATTTTGATAGATGATCTAATAATTGAGTTATCTATCTTTCTAACTATCAGAGTTGCATAAAAATTATTCTCACATGCTATTGAATATTAAATATATTGGGTATCCAGTAAATTTTTCAGAAAAGGTTCAAGAGGTGGAGGAATTTAGTTGTGTCTTAAGCACACTTTATTATATTGAATGATAAACTACTATATCTTGATATAAAACCATTTGTACTACTATAGGAAAAAAGTAAACATTGTCAATAGCCAATTAAGTGTAGGATTCACAGTAAATAAACCATGTAAAAACAGGAGACTGGTAAGAGTAGTACACAATCTAAGAGAAATCTGAGGTATAAAATGAGTAGGTTCAGTAGTCCCTGACTGGTTAATGGGCAGCACTCACATTTACACAGTTGCACAAATTCCTTATTTCTAGGAAATCTTGGCTTAGAGGAAGAGAAATACAGTTGTACTGTGGAGTCCCAGATTACCTTTCAGCCTCTGTGAAAGTAGTTTCTCCTGGTTAAAGATGCATCTAAGAAGCACATAATGAAACTGTTCATATCCTGTTTATGCTGGGAGATTATAATGTAGATTCAGGTATCTGCTTTCCCAAGGGAGTAATCTTGCATTATAAGAGGCACACAGGGTATATGGATAAGTTGCATTAAATACATCATCAGATGTGTCTTACTAGGGTTTCTGAGCAGCAGAGCAAAACAATTGTTGGTGCCAATGTATTTTTTTTAAACACTGCAGTTCAAACAGACATTTATATTGCTCTTGACTTCAAATGCATTTCCACTCAAAGGTTTAGGAAAAAAATCACTTTAACAAAAAAAAAAAAAAAAAAGCATGCAAAATATCTTAATTTTTAATATCACATTTCCCTCTCACAGTTTGATTTATATTTGGTTGCATACTTATAAAATGTTGCTTCCTATAAATTTTTGAAAATTGTATGTGGAGGATTTTTCTATTTAAAAAAAAACAGCAATTAGTATGGATTGTAGATGGGGGTTTTTTTATTTTTTTTTTTTCATTTATGTGTATTTTATTTGTAAGTTTCATAATTATAGCAGAAAATGTAAAAACAAGTATGTTTATCAATAGTTCTCCAGTTAGCAAAGTGAGTTTTCACTTTCAAAACTAGAGTGACTAGAGTATCTTTCTGAGGAGTTACTCACTCATTGTCTAATTATAATGGAAAAGGAGAAAGGGAGAGATTGATCTCAAGGAGCAGGATGTCACCATCGTTTGACAAGTACTTTTGTGAAAGTATCCTTGGGCCTCACTGGACCTTGCCACTGCATGCAGATCTACAAATTGAACAAAGTCTTGCCTGTCTTACTAACAGCTGCTGTGATTCTCATACTTAGTAAGTAAAGTTGTTGATGCTTGAGAGTTCTTGTTAAGCAGGTGCAAAAGTGGTTTGATACATTTTGGGTAAAAATAAAGCTAGGCAATGACATAAAATGACTGCAGTATCAAAAATATGAAAGCTAGCAATAAAAATTGGATCTGAAGCTCAAAACTCATCTTTTAATATTTCATCTTACATCTCCACATCTTTGTTTTCAGTGGTGCTTACATTAATTTTATGCAACTTTAAATGACTTTAAATTTCATTTAAGCATAATTTAAACCGAGAAATAAGGAAGTAAAAAACAAATTAGAAGAAAAGGTAAAATGTTTCACTCTTGTTACTTGGGGAGTTTTAATACAAAAAAAGCTAAAATTGTTTCTGAGTGTATAAATTAATAAGCAGTTAACTGCGCATTTGATTAAAGCTAGTGTTTGATTTTGTGGCTTCTTCTTGCATAAAGTAAATTGGCTTTATTTTAGTTAATATTTGAAGTATGACTACTTAAGAACATACCAATCTCCTGAGTATACATAGTGCATTATACAAACTTATTTATATATTTATGTGTGTAATTTTATAATGTATGTATGTCAATTAGGAAAAGAGATCTTCATTTCCATTCATTAATCAAAATAGCAAGAACCTGTATTCCTTCTGGTTTGTCATTTGTTTAGTGCTCTCTCATCCATCACAAGACTTTGATATGAACATCAAGTAATCATGTCCTTTTATTTCAAATGATAAATATGCTTTTGTCATGAGTACTTACAGACATCCCAAGATTTACATCTAAATTGTCAAAAGTCTAACTTCACAGTGTCTCTGATGTGTGACTTTTTTAATGAAATAAATAACTTTTTTTTAACTTGTCATGAATAGGACTTACATATTAAAGTTACAAGGCTATGTTAGCTGTGATGCTGAAAAAAAATTCTCCTTCCTCCAGTGTTTTTCTAGGGTTTGTTGTTTATCATGAAGGTACAATCAGCTGCACAAGAGCCTCTGCGGACATTCTTATTTGCTGGCTCCAAGCCTGTCTGATCAGGTTTCATTATTTAGGTCTGATGTCTAGTTAGCTTGTATCAAAACTAATACCATCTGAAGTACCAGGCTTCCAGTGGTCACATAGCTAACATGAAAATTTCTTCAATCTAACTAATATTATTAAAGACAGTATCTCTTTAAACTTGAGCTTTGTTTCAGTGTCTATATCAATTACATCTTGCAAGTGCATTTCCTTGAATGTTTCACTCCTTGTTTCTGTAGATTAAAAACATCTGAATTAAATGATATTCTGCACATTTTTAAATTAAAAAGTGAAAATGCAGACGTTTATTTTACTACCATTCTTACTGTGTACTGATACTACTGAGATAGAAAGCACTGCTATATTCCTGGCTTCTTCTCATTGTTAATATAATATAGTTAAGTTGAAATGTTTTTGAAAGTAGACATCTAGACTGATTTTATCAACTATTTTATCGCTTGATTGTGTGTGTCATGTAAATATGTAATTTAATTTTAGTTCCTAAAGAAAGCAGGCTTTCCTTAAGGTATTTGGGTTCACTGGTGCATGATAAAACATTATTTTTTGCATTTCTTTTTTACTTTTGCATTTGTTTTGTCCTGGGTGTATCATGGCTACACTCATTTTGTGGTATAGTACTGAAATTGAATCTTTGATATTTGCAGTTTTAAGATACTTCAATTTATAGTCTTTGACATTTACAAGACAGTTCCGGTAAGAGTTTAGTGAGGAATTCCACAAAATGATTTAAGGAACCATGGTCATGATCAGCTTACAATAATAGAGTACATATAGTACACACTAATATTAGTTTATCAATTTTTTGTTTTTATTCCTACCTCAGATATGTTGATCACAATGTTTTTCATTTATTCAACAGCATTAATTTGAACCCAAGTTCATTTAAATAATAAAATAATGTAAAATAGATCATTTTATTTTACTAATGTCTGACTTCTGAATATTTCTCTTTATCTGGAATGCAGTAATTACTTGATTTTAAAATAATAAATAGGATGCATATTTCAGGCTCTGAGTAGAAGAGTAATTTTGAAAGTATGTTCTCATTTATTTGTTTCAAAAGAAGTAATACATCCTTCACAACACAGCTCAATAGCTTACGTGAGATTTTGTGACATGCAAAGGATGCATGTGGGTTTTTGAGGCACTGAAACTGTAACCTAACTTGAAGAAGACAATAGTGGTAGTGAGCTTCTGTCCAGAGTTAATCAGCTGCAGAATTTGTAAACTGCGTATGTGTCAAAGTTGAAAATGTTAGCACTCTGATAGAAGCTTGAAAAGGTTAGACCTGATAAAAGCCATCAGCAGTTAAAGAATGTGATTTATGGGAATGTAATGACACAAAATGCCTCATTTATCACTCATATATAGATAGGTTAAGGTTTCTGTGTCATACTTTAAAAACTTGACCACTTAGAATTGTCAAAATAGGTACTTAATTGCCCATCATACATTTCATTTTAAATTTCCTCTGCTTGAATTTTCCTGATTTTACTGTTGTTCTTCTCATATGGTTCTTTTTAAAGTCATTAATATTTCATATTTATTTTGTATTAGTTTCAAATTGTATGCTCAGTGCTCTGTTAGAACTTTTCTTAAGGTAAAGCTGTTTACTTGGACACTATCCAAATCTTTGTTGATTTACAATGTAATTCAGCCTAACTGTAAGGAAAATAACTGAAGGTTTCAATTTCTTTTGTTTTATACCACTAATTCTCATCAAGAGTTTACAGCTTTCTAATTCAATCCGTACATTTCCCCTCCAAATTGAAATCCGAGATTTAAAAGTGAGATCCATCAGTTGGTTTCCAGTTGCAGTCACTTAAGTTACTGTTTAACTCCATACAAATTAAATTTAATCCAAAACTACCAGTACTGTTAAATGACCCTAAAGCAAAATAAAAATGGTAGGACAAATGCACAGTAGTATGTTGTACTTTTCCTGATTTCATTTGAGGATAACAACTAGCAAGTCCCTTAGATTTGAGGCTGTTTCTTTTTTTAACTGTCCACATCATAAAGCTAAACAAAATAAATGTAAATATGGATAAACTGTCATTAAGAAATTATCTTTAAGAATATTTATAAAACAAAGCAATTACTTTAAAGATATGGCATAAATATTAAAATATATTCAGCTGCAGAAAGAAAAAGTGTGCTAATAAAGTTTGAAAGATTTCTTTTTCTTTAGCAGCTTATCTTTTTTTAAACTACTTAATCCTCTTAGTTCTTGATTTTATACAGAGAATTCTGAACAAAATAATTTTAATTTTTAATATCAAAAAACCTTACCTTATTGTTAGCTTTCACAATTTATGGGCACGGTTGTAGAGCATTCTGTTTGTTCAGCGATGACCTTCCAGGTTCGATTTAAAAAGAAGTCAGAAGCATTTGTCATGTGTGCTCGATCTTGTCCAGAGGTACCTATTGTAATTATAAAGGACTAATAAGGTTGTTTATAATATAACATTCTGACAACTCTGGAAAATCTTCTGGAGAGCAACTTTTTTTTTCATGTCGATCTTAAAAAAAAAAAAAAATCCTGTAATCTTCTTGCTTTATGCTGCACTATGGTTTTAAATTTGTAGTTAAGAAAGCATAAAAAACTTCTACCTCAAAAAACTTGACTTAGTTTTAAAAGATGAGCTGTATGATTTGCTCATTAATAACAGTAATAGTGAGCTATAACACCAATACATCCTATATTTAATTGGTGTATATAAAATTGATGTACTTAGAAAGAATAAATTCCTTTCACAGTATTAAAACAATACTTAACATGTCTGTTGCAAAAATGTGTGACACATGAACATAAGAAAATTGAGTTTCTTAGAAAAAATCCTAAAAAAATCTTTATTCTAAGCATAAGTAGAGTACTGCTGTAAGTAAGTGGATGCTATTACAGTGATATTTTACATTATAAATCAAGATTTTTACAATCATCTTATGATTATTTTTCCCTTCATATGTCTGTCTCACTTCTTTTCTTCCCTTTTTTCATCTATTTCAGCGTCATCCAGCAATACTACTTTTTTATAGGCATATATATATATGGTAAACAAAAACATACTAAAACAGTGGAATCTGATTGTTTGACAGAAATGTTTACCTCTCTTGTAGGGTATGTAACAGCACTATAGTATTGTCAGGTTGCCATACATCACTTAAATATCCTTAGACAGCAAAAACAAAATCCTGACAATTCAGTAATCTCATCATGTGATTTCAATGAGACTTTTCTCATATCTACAATTGAGACAAATTTATGTTGTATGTATTTATGGTTGTTAAACTTAAAATTGTCTCATTGCATTAATTTTTAACATTGTGCTCTCTTAATGACTATGAAGAAATGTATTAAAATGCCTTAATTATAGGGCTAGAAGAAGAGAAAGCACAAGTCTTTTTAGCATATGATCTTTCAATTGTTCACTAAAGGATAAAGAGGGCATTCAAGCGTGGTTTAGATAACTGTCAGCAATAATAAAATGCAAGGTAGTTTGTAGACCCTTCAAAGACCTTTCAGGGAAATACATTTAATTAAAAAACAATAAAATGGACGTCTCATCTGAAAGAAATTCAAAATGTTATAAAATTTCAGGATGTAACTGTGTTATGAGTAATGTATGCTTCCAAGCATGAAGAAAAATAGCTGTGAAAATATTCTGCTGTCCTAACAGCAGTGATAGCATTTTTTTGTGTGTATATATGTGTCCTTTAGCTTTTAACTTACTACCATATTAAAGCATATTTCAGATTCTCTTAAATGAGTGATTTTGCCTTTTCTTCTGTTGCTTGGGGTTTTTTGTTGTGGTTTTTGTTGCTGTTGTTAGTTTGTTTTCCTTTGTTTTTAAAAAAGATTTTTTTGTTTTCTCTGTTTTGGTTTTTTTTTGTTTTTGTTTTTGTTGTTTTTGAAAAGGTGAATGGCTTCTTAATGTAAAACTGCACTTATCAGTTACCCACAGAATAATATAAATAACCTATTAGTCAAAATTCTCTATAGTTATCATAGTTATATACTATGATAATATGTTTCAGAGTATATTTCTAATTTCTTTTTTGTTTTGTTTTCTTCTCATTCCACTTGCCATTGGTGTTCTTGTTTGTGGGGTATGTTGAAAAGGTTAATTAAGCATTTGTTCTGCGCTATTGAATTATACCACTATTGTCAAACTGAAGGCAACTTAAGTTATGCATAATAATGGTTTATAAACACCATTGGCTGTGTCTTTTGAGTACTTTTCCTTCCTTGCTTAGCCTTGTGCTTTCCTGAGAAGATTTTTGTAAGTTTTTTTCTCCCACCCTGCTGCATATGCATCAAGAGAATTGACCAATTAGTTTTTCATAGCCAAGTATCAAATGAGTCTGCATGCAACTTGCCTTTGCACAGTAGATTATTAGACAACTTCACTAAAGAGTTTTTTCAGGAAATACTAAAGAAATGAGTTTTATAGTTGTAATTGCTGACTCAAGAACATTATGAAATATGTTTGTAACAAGAACATAACTACAATATTCTTCGATATCTTCTGGAAAACTGTTTGCCTCATTAATTCAAATCATTGTTGTCTTTGTCACTGACCAGCAGATCATAGAGATGGAAATTCATTCCTTTTCTTGGAGCTGGAGATTTGTCTTTTAAAAAAAGTGAGATTTGTTTTCTGCTTGCACACATGAACTTGCAGAAGGAGGAAGTGCTACTTTTAAATGCTGCCTTAGAATATATACCTTGAGCTGGAGCATAAATTAATAGCACAACCTCTGTATCATACAGTGGGTGATCACCTTATGAGAAGAACACTGGAAAACATAATGATATGTGGAATTGTTCTGCATAAAATGCCTCACTATCTTCTTTGCTAAGCTTTCTGAGACTTGAGGACTCCAAACTCCAGCTATGAGAGCATTACAGAGTATCTGCACAATTCAGTTTGGCAATTTTTTTGAATATGGTGTGCAGTTTTGGGGAAAGAAGTGTCTCACATCACGCTGTCACCAAAATCTCTTCAGTTTTTACCTGGTTGTGACCTTTTTTTCTCACTCACCCCTCATCATATGGCAGCACTGCTAGGTGTGATAATGTTTCTTTAGCAAGTACAATCTAATATTCTTCAAACTGCAGCTCATGAGTTCCTGCAGAATCATTACATTTTCAATCACTATTGGATAGCAATAGAAGAAGCTCGAGTCAAAATTTTGAGTCTGGTTGCTTTTCCTTTCTACTAGTGGACTGTTCTCTGCTCACCAGCCTTTTGTGTAAATGGACTTTTATGATAATCCTGTATTAATTCCTTTATTAAAGGGATTTTCATCATCAGTATATATCCACTACCACTACACAATGCAACATTCATGAGAGAAATGTGCAAATACATTATCACAGGACTGAAGGCTCAATCTGAATTCCTGCAGACAGACCTTAGATCCTTGCGTATATGCCCAGTACTTAGTATATCAAATTGAAAAGGTGTTTTCTTAAAACTCAGGGTAAAAGACACTAGAGATATGAATGTATCCATTCATACATAAAAGAGTATTCTTTCTTGAAAACCTTTCATGAAAAATCTATCTATTTTATGAAGAATCTCTTTTATGAAAAATCCATCTTTCTGTAGCAGAAGTGTAAACCTAAGCACAGATATTCTTCTAACCCTCATTTTCTTATCACTGTTTATAGTGTGTCAGGGAAGGAAAAAAAGAAGCCAGGAGTACTGCCTGTTCTTTGGCATAAAACGTTATGAAAATAACATAAAGTTCCAAATGTTTTTTGTCCCATATTATGAAGATAAAGGATAGGTTCTAGGAAAAATACAAATCATGTCAAACTACTTCTTAAATCTTTCTGCTCTGCAAAATGTCCACGGGAACAAGTTCAGAGAGAACAGCCTGTGTTACACTACTGTGGAAAAGAGTTTTCCATTTCTAAATGCACACCACACTGTGTTTTGTGTCCTACTTTCTGGGCCCTTCCCTGTAAAATCATCGTGTGGAGCTCTGCATATTAATACCCTCGTCTGTTGATTTATTTTAAATAAAGCTTAATTTCCACAAGCCTCTGTTCCTCTCCCTTTTTTGAACAGTTCTCCAAATTAGGTGTGTAATGGGCACAGTGGGAGAATCCCCTTCATGTGCACATCTCTGGGAGACATGTGGATCACAATGTAGAGCCTATCTCAAAATGTATATATTTGTATCTGAGCATACATGTATATGTCTGAATTACAAAATGGTAATTAAAATGTGATATTTACATACATAATTCTGTGAAGTCATCACAGCCATTTTGGAGCATACCAATATCATAAAAGTTTAAAGTTGTGCTTTGTTTCTGACATTAATATTTCTTATATCTTTTCTGTTTTACTTTCCCTGATTTTCCTCATACACACTAGTGACTGTACTTGAACTGAAACTAGTAGAAAACAAACTTCTTAACAATGGAATGTGTTAAGATTTTTTGGTTAATTGCAGACAAGATGAAAAAAGCTGTTGACATCATTGAATATTGTTGTACCTATGGAGAAATGAGTGGCTGTCATGGAACAAATGTAGTAAAAATACATTATCACCTTCTACACAGAATGTCTGTCTAGTAGAGGTCTTGTTTTGTCTGAAGTCACTGAAAGAAACTTCCCCTGTCCTAAGAGCGAATAAAAGAAAAGCTGCCATCAATAGAAATGAGACCTGTGTAATAATATACTCCTTTACATTAAATGATAAGCTACAGCATAAAACCCACAATCCAAGACACTAACTTGCAGTGAGTCCAGTGAGGGGCCTCAAATATGATGAATAGGTGGAAGCATCTGTTGTTGGAGAGTGAGAGAGTTTGCACTGTGTAGTCAAGAAGAGCAAGGGAATCTTATCAATGTGTATAAATAGCTGCAGAGAGGGAATAAAAAACATGGAATCAGACTCTTTCTAGTGGTGTCCTGTGACGGATCAAATGATATAATATGCAGCAAATTCTATTTAATCATCTTGTGAGAGCCATCAAACACTGGAACAGGTTGTTCAGTGAGATTGTAGTCTTTGACCTTGAAGATTCTCATAACATGGCTGGACAAAGCCCTGAGCAACCTGCTGTAGTTCATTGAGCTTTGAATAGGACTAGACACTCTCCAGAGGTCCCTTTTAACCTCAGCTATGCAGTGATTCTGTGTGATTTCATTTATCGTTATCTGTATAAATTAAAAATGAGTCACAGAGGAAGCAGTGTCAAAGTAAGTTGAAGAAAGGGAAATCTGAAGAGCTTCAGTCCAGTAGACTTTGCTGCTATTACATTTAACATATGATTTCTTAGACTAGAAAATCCTTCCTTCAATTCTCAGGGTGAGAGAGAAAATTAGGCTGAAGAAGGCCAGGAAAGAAATTTTATCTAGCTGTTAATGTTTTTCTGAAAACTAATGATAAGTGCTAATCTTCAATATAATATCAAAAACTGAAATTATAACTTGAAAAGGAAGAAAATTAGGGAAGAATGATTGAAGGAAAGTAGTAAGAATCAGGTTTCTTGATTCTGTTGATCTGGAGTTTGGGGATCAGTTCACAGAAGAGTACACAAATGTAGACATACCAAGTTAGCAGTAACTGCTGACAGATCCTAATATGTTAAAGGTTGTAATCTTTTGAAAGAAGTTGGTTGGCTTTCCTGTTGGCCCTCCTATCAACTTTAACCTCCAACCTTCCCCGGCATGTATCACTACAAATAAAACTGCTGAGGTTTGACAAGAGGATATAAAGTCAGTAGGCCATCGCACAGAGATCTCTACATGATTTTCTTTAACCTTAAGCTTAAATGAACACTGCTTTAAGTCAGGGTTTTTAATAAGAAGTCATAAACACTCACCCATATCACTTTAGTTTAATAATTACTGTTTTAACAAAGAAGAGAAGAAATACACATAGTAAATTATGTTTGACAACTGGAATTTGGTGGTTTTGTTACTGGTTGTCTTTGACCATTATATGAATTGCTGTTCTCAATTTTAACGTATACTTTTTCATTCAAGCTGCATATGATATTGATATAAACATGGCATTTGTTTGCAGTGTTATGAGTGAATTTTTAGTTCTTGATTAAGACAAACCAGATGACAAAAATAACTTCTGTATTTGTATTTGCTATTGTCAGAATAATAAATACTTGAATCTGTAGTCACCTGTGATGATTTTACATTTTCCTTTCTCTATAATGTTTTTTGTGACTTTACATGATACCTTTTAACAAACTATGTAAGCCATACTTACTAAAGGTTTCTTTTTTTGTTTATTATTCCCCTCCTAAAAGATGCCTGAATAGTGTTTTCTTTTTGCCATGGAGTGACCATCCATGGTATTAACTCTTGCAAAATCTGTATTCTTACAAACAACTTACTAACATTGGCTATGTAACTTAAAATTGTAGTGCTATCCTAAAATTAAATTTCTTTCTAGTTTAAAACCATACCAATTTAAAATCAGGACTCCTGTTCTTCAGTCTGTTATGTCTGTGAAAAATATTGTGGCATTGTAAGAATTCTTTTTATGCTTTTTGTTTCTCTTATGTTGCCTTCTTTTACACTTGTCCCTATTTTTCGAAAGCAGTTATTTTTTGGGGCTGTGTAAGCAATCTTTTCTTTCTCAAATCCTTTGTTTCTTGGCCTACATTCTAATCTTTGTATGAGCCCTTCGTCTCCTCAAAAAGTGTACTTCTTGTGCCTTACAAGTCCTCTTTTCAATTATTAGAAAAGTACCTTGCTGCAGCTGATGAGATACATAGATCTTCCCTTTAATGATGCTTTCTATGCATTTTCAAGTTTTCTTCAAAACTGCAACTACCAGAGACTAGGGATCGCCTTTTTTTTCCCTAAATATTTTGCAGTACACTAGTCAGATCTCAATAAGCTACACATCTTTATTTTCTGCTTTTTTTTATCCATTTTTCCATAACACTTTAAATTGTCTTCATTCTTAATTTACTAAAAATATGCTTATTACAGACATGCCTTACAGTTGTAGATGCAATATGTTATTGTCTATAATCTCAGCCCATGTTTTTCATCTGTGCTTGTTCTGTATTTAAGTGGTCCATAGAAAGTAGTTAAGGGTAGCAAGCCTTTTGTGTGTCAGTTTATGTACATTACATATCCTGGAAAACTGCTAAGCATTTGCAAGTTGTATGAGCTAAATACTGATTTATGCACCTATAAAGAGGAGGAATGCATAGCAGATGCCTCTTGGATTTCTGATTTTACGTATGTAAAACAGTGGATGTTGCTGTTCGTCAAACCAGAATTGTATGTTAATTTTGAAAGTTAGTCTCCCACCAAGTCCGTAGTCTGCATAATTTAATATTATATCACTGATTTAGCTGAAAATGTCTTGTGAAAGAATTTAGTCTTTTAACCACTTAGTGCCTTTTATCCACTAAGAATCTCTTTTGAATACAAACAGAATACTAATTCAGGTGAGATTACTTCTGATTTCCTCTGTGAGGACAATCAGAAATATGCATGTCACCTTAACATTTACCCCCACCATCTTCTAAGAGTGCATAGGAAGTCACTCACATGCCTTCTACCTGAGGAAAAAGGTGAGATGATTTGGCAAATGACTTCAAACATTAGTATGTTAAAGTGAAAATTGTTGACTTATTTCTTTCCTCTTTGAGACCACCTATATTACTTTCAGAAGAACGTAATGCAGTGCACCAGCAAAACCCAGAGTATAAAGAACTTTATAGTATTAAAGCTTATTCTAGCAGAGATTTCCCATATTTTTAATGTAAATAGTAATGGCTACCTCATTACTTATCAGAAAATGGCTTGTGCTTCTCAAAGTTACAGGCTAGTCACAAGAGACATGGGCATGAATATCTGTCATGGTACTAGGAGAGGATTACCAGTTGTATTAAGCTGTTATTCAGTGAAAACTGCTGTTTGGACTCTTTCAGTGTAAGAATTTATCAATGGTGGTGAAATTATGATGAAGTCAGAATATTCTGTTATGGCTTTGGTATCATTCTGAAGTAGCAGTTATTGTATGTAGAAGTAGCAGAACTAAAATATGAGTATGAAACTATTAATTGAGGGGTGATTAAGATAGTGCGTGATATCCATAGGAGATGTTCAGAAAGCTTTGTAATGGGTACAATAGCAATGATTAGAAGAAGGAATGCTGATCCCTTCATGCATGAAATAGTTTATCCTGCTATGGAGCCCAGGAAACTAATACAGCTTCTGTGGAACAAAGACATAGAGGCTTACTTTGACCAGATTAAGACATTTTCTAGAAATGCTTTTCTTTTTTCCTTTTTGTTTTCAATGAATCAGGAAACAAGAAAATGAACAGTTACATCAGAAAAGGCAAATGGTAAATAGAATTATTTTAAAGTTACTCTCATCAAAACAGATCTGTGATTATTCTTGCCTTTAAGAATGTACATTTTAACTGTTTAAAATTATGAAAATAGTTAAATCAACATTTTTCATTGTTTAAAATGTATTTTAATGACTTAAAAATGCTTGTGAATCAGGAAATTTGAACACAAATTAATCTGATATTGATAACAAGCATGGAAATAGATCAGCAAAATGTAGGGTAGCTGTTGCACATATAACATTTATAAATACTTATATGCACCTGAGAATTGTAAAGATTCTTACTTTTCAAAATGTTTATGCTATTTCAATTTACTCTTTTATGGAAATACTTCGCTATATTTCACTATCAAAAGAGTTTTTAATAAAAGAAAATACCATGAATATACCTTGGGATAATAAACAATTCCTCAGCAGTTTTTGCATTTCTTGAATGGGTTTTATATGTTGTTTTTTTTCTTTCAAACATTGTTTGCTAGAAATTCTTTTTGTAAATCCTATTATATTTTGCTTATATCAGACTGAAAAAAAATTGAATATACTGTGTAATTGAAAATGTTATCATTCTGAATGGCTGATGTTTTCCACTGGCTGTGAATACCAAGTTGAACGTTCAACTGTTATCCATGTGTGGCAGTGAATAGTTGTGTATTTTTAACTTAGAACGTAATACTAGTATTATTTTGCCATGAATTATTTTATGCAAAAAAATATAACATATTAGCATTTACTTACTGGTAACTATTGAAATTTTAATTGTCTTCTGAACTGAAGCCTATGGGCCAAAGGAGCAGAAACAGCAGGTGGGGAAAAAGTGTTCGTACTTTAATAGGCCAGTATTTTTGCCATTTCTTTTTTATATTTTTTTCCTACAGTTAATGGAAGAGAGAGTAGTTTAACTGAGTTTTTAAAGCTGTTTCTGAGGTAAAGAAACTCCACCTTTAAATATTTTCCTTAATCCTAGGTAATACAGTTTCTTAAAGAGTAAGTGTTCAGAGAAATAGTAATAATTGTGAAGAGAAGCCTTTATAAACTGATTTTTTAAAATAATCCTTTTCATACTCTTCTTTTATAATTACTTTTGAAAATGCGGAACTTTCAAGTTGGTTTTACATGGTGCCTAATTACACTATAACTGTTATTATCCCAAATTTCTAGGAAAACATAAAGAGAATTTCAATGTAATTTTATACTTACTTATAAGTTATGAAAAAGATTGTTTGCTCTTATTTATGAGATATAAATACATATACTTATAAATATAAATACTTATTCTATACAAATATTTATATTATACAAATACTTGAAATGCTTGTCAAAGGAATCACTAATTGCCTTAAATTAAAAAGACTTTGAAAAGATATATGAAGGGTTTTATTTTGTTGTTGTGTTGGTTTGGGGTTTCTTTTGTGTGTTTTTTTTAGTGTTGTTTTTTTTAATGCAGAGTAATTAATCCAGCATGGAAGACAAAATTAAGAACAGTTAATTTAGTTCTTTTATATCATTGTATATCAATTTTATGATATAATCATTTCTATGATGTGAATATATTTTTTAAAATATGTTTTTCCTCAAAGGAATATGAATTCAAAATAACATCTCTACTTTGCTTTTATTTATGTAAATTTTGAAAGTTAAATATTCCTGTGAGTTTAAGGGCTGATTGTTTTTTCTTCTTGTCCGCATTTCCACAATGGTAGTATTACAAGATTAAATTGCTTACAATGATAGGGAGACTCTGATTGCCCCATATGATGGGGTTCTAGGGATTTTGTTTTTATTCAAGTACTTTTCATTCAAGTCATGATACATGTTAACTCTCAGACATGAAGATATTTTTTGTAAATATATCCAGTAGGGAAAAATCACTTTTTAAGAGGAAAAAATACCTTCTGGTTTTATGACATGCTTCATCTGGTCATGACTTACAAACTGATAAGCTCATGCTGTTAATGAATTGGAAGAGCAAAGAAACCTGTAAAAAAGTGTATAGCAATGTTTAAATACAGACCAATATAACATGCAAAGCTATATTTTGCAAGTATAGAAATAAAGACAGACATTGGGGAAAGAAGAGAAGGAAGAGGGGAAAAATGAAAGCAGTAAGTATATGCATTTCCATTTCTATTGTCAACATGAATTTAAACTTATTCTATTACAAAACTTGCAATAAGCTGTCAAATAGTAGTCCCCTTCAATGCAAGGTAATTCACTCCTGTGATCTGTATTTTCTGTAATCTAGGTATTTTATGTGAATTAATACCTGCACAAGAGAAATTTTGAGGGTCTATTCCACAATTACCAATCTATTCATGATTAGAGATTAAGCTTTCCAAAGTTCAAGGTTTGTTTGTTTGTTTTCCTTTTTAAACATCGCCACTAATAGAATTTCATTTGAATATAGAAGGAACAAGGAATGTATTTTTCACGTGAAAAACACGTTTTTCTCCACTTTCAAAATAAAACATTAACAGGACAAAGACATACATAGCTTTTACTTGCTCTGCAGCCTGCAGAAGTTGTTGGGGGTAGAGGAATAAATAGTATGGAAACGACAATTTTTATGTCATCCTCTAAATGAACGTCATTGCTTTGCTAGAGACAATGAATAGTTAGTCACTGACTACACGGGACTCTGATTTCTTGTGTCAGTGAATCCTAATGTAATCCTTCCTGCTTTGTGGCATCGTATTTGCCAGCCTTGGCTTTAGAAGTGTGAAATATTACTTAAAGATAATTTGAATTACAAGTTCACAAGAAACCTTTTAACATACAGAAAAATTATCGTAGGCGATAGTGTATGGGATTGACTGTTTTTCATAGTCAGAGCTTTGTTACAGATTAAATCTTTTGTTGCATCCACAAATTGCAGGCTTCTTAAAAAACATCTCTGGAACTTTTTCATTGTAAATACACTGTTGTAATTCAACTGACAGCATATGATTTCATCAATCCAAATCTTGGTGACATCAAAACTATAACTGAAGGAAAGGCACTTGTGCAAACTATGAATTCAAGGCCTTGAAGTGACTGTCTATTGCTTTGTTTCATTTGTCGTTTGCAAAAAAGACTAGATATTCAATGCAAAATATTGCATCAGCAAATTTTAAACTTAAAAGGTTACTGTGGAAGCGTTAACTCAAGTATTTTGCAGATGTTTCTGGAAATAGTTATGTCATGTCTTGACTAATCATCCAAGTACTGTATGCAATGGAGGCAAATTAATGTTCTGACAACTCGTGGATCCAGTTCAACATGGACAGACTGGATTAAGTTCAAAATTGAAAGTGTTTGCCCATGATTGTTGTACTTAAGACATTTATATACACACTGTGGAATTTCTGAACTTAGCTAACAGAAGTGCTAATGGGAATAATGTTCTAATTGTGTCTTTTAATCCTGCTGATAAAAAGACAAAATATCCCTATTGTCATAGTCTTTACTATATTGCCTAGTAGATGTAGCTCTTGAGGATGCATGTTTTAATGTGTCTAGAGATTTTGAAAGTGTAGATGAGATGGATGTTTAATTATGAAGATACTGAGCAAACAGAATAGATTATGGAACAGGAAATTGTAAAAAATGGTAAGCTCTATTTTTTCTCTTTTCCAGGGTGCAACTAGTGCAGGTTAGCAGTGGAGGAAGGGGTTCCTTCTTAAGATATGTGAATACTCCATATGCAGTTCTTAACCTCAATGGCTGAACTGATTTTCTGTTTTAAAATTTGAAGTTACAGGAGATATAACTTCAAAGTGAATCAAAGCTATGTTTATCCCTCTTATATGTCAGAGTTTAAGTGCAATGTTTTATGTATACAGTCATCATGACAGTTAAAAAGGCTATAAAGAAAAGCAATTATATAATTGCTTTAAAGAATTAAGTAGCACGGATAAAGGCTTTTAGAAACTACAGAGCAGTTTTAATAATTATATCACCTGAAGTCAAGCTGCAAAATTATGTCCTAATTATTTGCAATGAGTAATTATCTATAAAGTTATAAGCTCTGAAAGATTTTATGGGAGAGTGGGGGAATTCTTTGATTATTTTTTTCTTGCATACACACTAAAACAACACCCCATCATTTTCTATTTTAGCAGTTTCCACAACTTAAACATTAAATTCTTATTGTTGCTTTCTGTTATATTAGTAGTGTGTGTTTTGCAATTCTAATCTTCACGTTTTTCTTTCTTTATCACCGAAGTAGGCCTTTTGAAGCCAGGGAATTTTTCATAGCAATATTGACAGTGTTCGCATTTGCATGATGACAGCCAAGGAATGGAGCAGTAATTTTTGAAATTGCAGAAGTATTTAGAACACTGATAAAAGCTGAAATATATTTTTGATGGATTGAAGTTAAGCATACATGATTTTTCCTGCTGTCAAAAGGCTCTGAATTTAGTGAATATTTGCCTGCTGTGAGAATGCAAGATTAACATCACAACCATCACCCGGGCACCCAAACCCTGCAATTTAATAGCTTTTTAGGTTCTTTCCTTTTTCTAAACAGCAATTAATCTCATTTTAGTACAATTTTCTCGTTTCTGAAGTCGCTCATTGAATCGCTGTTTTGTTCATATTTGGCTTCAGCTCCTCTGCATAGTCATTAAAGTCCCAATTAATGTCACCTTTAGCTGAAGAGTACTCATTTTTATTGAGAAAATGACAGTTGCTGCCATGAGTAGTGCAGTGTAATATACATTAATTGCCCTGTAACACTGGTAATTACGAGTTTTTCAAGCCTCTCAGTAAACTGTCATGCCTAGACAAGACTGTGCTAAAATAGATTACTCATTAGGGAGACCTGTCCTGTTTTCTGGTGGGTTCTTAGTGTTGGTTTAAAAAAAATCTTGAGTTTGAACAAATAGTTGCCAAAAGCAATTTCCTACAACAACATGTCTGTGTTCAGTTTTCCAGCCATCACTTAAGCCTGTGGTCAGCAAACAGACAGGGTGCTGTGGACTCTAGAGATGTCAAGATTTCAGTGTTTATTTACGTGGATCACAAAGATAACCTTAGCAATTCATAATTCAGTGTTTAATATGGATGTTATTAAAGCCACCCCTTTTAGTGTTGTGTTTATAACAAGTCTACTTGATGTTTTAGAACAGCAGTCAATACTATCAATATTCCGTGCCTAGAAAGACTTCAACACAGCACTACCAACTATCCAGTGAGTTTCAATTACTAAATCCATTATCAAACAATTCTTACATAGGAACAGCAGGGATTATGCTGTACGTTATGTGGAATATTTAGCAGCTATTTTAGGATTTGTATAGTGTGGCAAGGTCTATCTGAAAAAAAAAAAAAAATTTAGAAACCATCAGTGGGAAGACTGGTCAATACTATGACACCCTCTGAAAATCAGACTTTTATTATGTATATTGTTAGAAGACCCACCTGCTGATGGACTTGGAATATGGTGCGAGGCAAGTATTTTTAATTTCAGAAGGAATATATTTCATTGCTTTCTCTTCTGTCTCTCCCACATTTTGTGTTTGTTTTTAAGGACAAAATAGTCTTCTTTACAGCTCATTGCAGCACTGAACTGAAAAAAGAAAACCTTTGTTTTATCTCTGTTATAACACCCGCTTTAGGCAATCTGCTCTTTCGTGCTCTCTCTAAATGAATTTTGTCACAGCCTTTCATATTCTCTTGCTGTGATGAGCTAATGAAAGTAGATAGTACAATTTGTGCTGACCAGGTAGCAACTGCCAGCTTGCAGCTGAGGATAGTTTAAAGAAATAAATAAAATATAGCATTATATCACTGATTTATCCATTACATGACATTAATAGTGAGAAACCTTGGTGTGTTTATCTGTTTGTATTGGTGTGCATTTATCGAATTGTTTATGACAAGACTAATTGGGGTAATTGTAGACACTGAAATTACCTGTCAGCTATATGTAACCACACTCCCTTTCTTTCTGACAAATGATGACAACTGAGGGACCCCGTAGCATTACTCATGATGGCTTTTCGAGTGGTAATAAGGACAATAGGGGCCCTGGCTAATTTGACATGGACAGCCTTCACAACAAGAAGCCAGCTAAATGACTTGTCAGTAGGGGAAAGAAGTCAGAAAAGTAATGGAGTCCCCCATGGCGCTCTGACAGGGAGATGAGGCAATTTCAACGGAAAGTGAAAAGGCTTCAGTTTGTCAAGTATTTAGAACAATCAGAGAACAGCTAGAGGCTGGAACCTGACAATAAATTTGTGAACCATGGTAGCAGTTTCATATAGGTCAGTTATTTCATAATGGCTGTGAAGCTTTCAGAGGTTTCCGCTTTCGTAGCATACTTCACATCAGCCAACTGGTGCTTTGTCACCTTAAATTTGTGCTTCACTTTACACAGTAGGAATAATGGTTAAGGTTACAGAGGAGCGGCAGTGTAAGACAGCATGATGTGCAGACACCAATCTATTGAAAAATAAACAAAAATTTAGATAGTAATGGTGTGATTGCATCCGTTACAAGCTAGCAGTGTTAACAGGTTCTTTATTATTTTGTCCTGCACCCTTTATATGGGTAAGTAATGTACTGTATCTATCCTGGACAAAACTAATAGAACTTAACTCCCTATTCCTAAACTTTCACCCTACTGTACATAGTTAGAATTCCCTAAGTTTCTTTTCCTTCTGTTTGCTCATGAAATATATTCTAATCTACAATTATGACACCTATGGAGACACTCTTAACACTTTACACAAAAGGAGAATCTGTGATGTTTTTGAGTGCTCAGTTGAAGATGATGTTCTTAAGATGATTTACTTTTTTCAAAGGAAAAAAAAAAAAAACGACCTTCCAGAATTAAATACCAGCTCTGTATCCCTGTGGCTTCAAGAGTCTGCTGGGGTTTTTTTGTTTTGTTTTGATTTAATCTAGTTCTTACCTTTTTATTTGCATTGAGATAAAAAGTCAACATACGATTAAAGCTTCAGTTCAGTATTGCACTCTGCCTTCTGAATTCCTGACACAGACTCCTGAATTCCAAGTGTTTATGGATTGAGCACACTTTTAGTTAGAAGTATCAGCTTGTTGTTTTTGGCAGTGATTGTTTTGAATCCTTAGAAAGTAGGATTGAATATTTTCATTTTAATGTTTTACTAATGGTCTGATTCCTTCATTTTACCAAATTTTAAAGCTAATGCAGCAGCTGTTTGTTTGTGTACCATGTGGATTCTAGCTTTTTAGATAAGCCCTTCAAGATGTCTCATTGCATGACCAACACATTTCTTGACCTGATCTTACTAAATTTAGTCACATAAGCATTTTTTCTTCCCCTTCTCAGTCATTTGGATGTATAGCACAGTTTTTTCTTACATAGAGGTCATAGAATAGAAGCTTTCTTGTGCCATATTTAAAAAGTAATACTGCTTTGTTTATATGAATCCCGCTCCCCCACACCACTCCCATCAATCACCCTTTCCTCATTTTTTTGAGAGTTATGCTCTTACTCTGTGAGTCACATCAGTCAGATTTGAATGAATCTTAATTTAGGCCAGCCAAGACCTGCGTCCTTGATTCCCAATACTGGAAAAATTCAATTTAGTGTTTTTTTCAAGGAAATACTTGAATACTTGTCTTTCTGCAAGATGAGTCAATGAGTCAGGTGTTATAAATGTAGTGTTCCTTCTCTGAAAAAAACAAGCAAACAAAACAAGAACAAACAAAAAAAAACATGTGAAGTATCATTTAAACACAGTCTATCTGTACCCAAATCTCCTTAATTGTTTGCACATCTTGCACATGTTCATCTAAGTTCACCAAATACTGTACTGATTGTTTTCTAATATGTTTCTCCAGCAGAATTAAAGGTGAGGTGGCACCAAGGTCTCTTCTCCTTGAATAAAGTATAAGCTTCCCCTTTTTTGCCTGAAAAAGGGCTTTTGAGATATTCACATTCAATTCTCTTCAGAGCATTACAAGATCAGGGTCAAGACCAAGAATTGCTAGGATGTGCCATCTTGTCTGTACTCTTCCTTCATTACTTGTGGAATCATGAGGGTGTGAGTGGGGTAGAATCTGCTCCTTTAGGCTTTTTTGGTGCAACTGTCATAGTAGTTTGCTGCACCACTGTTCGTTCATGTAATAGTTCATTGCTAGTAATTGCCTTTAATACTTCCACTGACCTTATTAGCTCATCTTATCTCATCTCAGCTTTCCGAGAAATCTGAGAGTGACAGTTGTTTTTTTTATCACCTCCCTCCTTACTTCCATATACCCTAATGTGTTTTGGTGCTTAAATATTATTATCCAGACTTTGATCAAATCAAGAAGCGGATATAGTCAATTTTTACTCCTTGCTATGTGTACTCCTGCTGAAGTCAACAGTGGCATCCGAGTGGTTGAAATTCCAACTACATTTATTCCTTCCTTTCTTGAAATATTTAAACTTAAAAAAAAATTGACTATCTACTAAATACAAAATCATTCATAAAGAGCAAATGTAAATATGGTAGACGTGTAATAACCTTATAGCAAAATATGGACGAATTCATACCTGGCAGCAGAAAGACAGATATAGCCCACAATCATTCTAATGCATGCTGTACAAGTGCCAGATGTTATCTTAAAGCTTAATATTCTGCTTGAAATCTGTATTTTTCCAGTGGTTAAAACATAATTTGTTGCTATAACCTTTTCCATGTTGTGACCATTTCCATTTTGTTTGAGAATCAATAACTTAATTTAAAAAAATGACACGATAAAGGAAGATGAAGAAATCAAAATAAACTCAATGTTTAGGAAAATGGCTTTCTTTGAAAAAAAAAAAAAATGTGGTTAAAGTATCTTATTTTTAAAGTATCTTTATATAGGTAGTATTTCAATGACACTGAGTTTGAGAAGTTGCTTCACAATGTAGGAGAGATACCTCAGTCTTCTAGTTATGCTGGTTGGAAATAGACCTTCATAACAACTCTAACATCTTTCTTTCATTAAGAGATTTTGTTATTAAGTTTGATTTAGGAGGTATTTGAGGTCTTTTTATCACACATAGTACAAGTCTTCAAGAAGATTTTTTGTTTCCAAAGCAAATGCCTATTTTATTTATTGCAGAAGATAACAGAGCTTTGACAGAAGTTGTGCCTTGTGGCAAGAAGTCTGTTTCTGGAGGAATGAGGACAATCTAGTTGTGCTTGAGGAAATGGAAGAATATTTCCTTCTACAGTGGATTAATTCTGCTGTTTATTTATTTTTTAAAAAAAGACTTAAAAATAAAAATAACTCTAAAAAAAAGCCAAGAGTCTTTATAATTGTATCTAGACTAAATTGAATGATTTTTGTAGCAACTTAAATTCAATAATTTTATTCATCAATAAAATTGAATCTATATACATTTGTAAAAAGGAAAAAGCTGAGTAAACTCTGAGAGGTATTAAATAGATATGTCAAAATTTTGCATCTAATGTGACTGTTTTCCATTACTAGACCTTTGAATACTTGCCATGTTTCTGTATTGCTGCGTAATTATATCTTTTTCATAAATATTGTCACAATATAATATTGTATAGGTCTACTGTTACAATATTCTAAAATTTGATGTGAAATCAGTGCGGAAAATGCTCAAATAAAGCTTCACTTCTTTTTCTTTTTCTTTTTCTTTTTTTTTTCATTTAGAGATATGCAGGAATTAGTACAAATATGTTTTTTTATTTCCTCTCTAGAAGTTGAACCAATACGGCCAATAACTGTCTCAGTGCCTGCATTTGGTAAACGTAGAAAGAAGTGCAAAACAGAATCACTTATACCAAAACTGCGAGTAAATCTGTATCAATTATATTTCTATTTCAGCAGGTAATGCCACAAATTTAGGGAATGTTTATGTTGTAATTCTACATTTGCCTTAATATTGAGCATTCTGCAAATATAAAATCCTTTCCGTCTACTATCCCCCCATCACTTAGAATTAATGAAATTTCACTGAATAATAAAAGATTATAGATATGATGGCTACTTTTTTTTAAGTTCAGAGCCAATAAGAAAATGTTTTTGCAGAAGTACAATACCATAATCTTAAATGCAGAGTTCCTTTTATACTGTGAAATGCCAACTAAATTCCTGCAACGTTTACTTTAGTTTATTACGAGAAAACAGTCATTGCCTGTGACATTAGCAGGTATAAATAACTGATGATAAATTTGGAACACTTTGTAGGTTGAAATATAAGTGGCTTTACACAGAGAAGGAGCAAACATATGATAAAGTTATATATGTATATGTTTATAATGCTTTTATGTTTTCACTAACAATTTTGACTGCAAAATAAATTCAAATTATGTGAACTGCACTTGCCCATTATGTAGTCTTAATATTCTTTCAACCATCTATTCCAATAGATATGATAACTTTCATTTGTTTTTCCAATATTTTTTTCCTTCTCTGAAAAAGAAATAGGTGTACCGTGAAGTTAATGGACAGTGACACTGTAAAAACAGGAACAGCATCTTCCAAATGCAAGGGAAAAAAACCCAACAGTAACAAAAGTTAGTTTTTATGTTTGGACATGGAATAGGTGATGGAGATCAAGTTAGCATGTTTTGTACTTGAATATCTGTTTAGTAAAAGATGTTTTAACTTTTCTATTTCCTCTGTTTAATTTCTTTAATCTTGTTGTCTTTGACAGTTTTTTCCTGTTCAAGTTTTTGTCTAAAAACTGAAGAAGCAAGCCCTAAGCATAGACATACCAAAATCACCAGTTAGCTAATTATTTCATGGCTAATAGAGATGGAAAAGTATGTATGTAGAAGCATTTACTGTTATGATTAAGTATAAAATAGCATTTTTTTTCATATAATCTTCCCCCTTGCTATATAAAAAAATCTGCTTCTGTCCTGAAGGCATCACTATTTTACTATTAAAGATAAAATCTCAGCACTGACCTGAGATGCTACTTGTATCTAGTAACTGGATCCCTATCTCTGTTGGTTTTACTGTATACCTGTCCATCCATAATTACAAAGATAGGTGCATTTTTGTTTATAGGAAGTCTAAATTCATATGTGATGTCTAGAATCATATGTAAGAGTCATGAGTATCGGTAAAAGATGGCATGAAATGAATGAAACTGGTTAAATGGTGGCACATGTGGAAAGTCTGTTCCCATTCCTGCATGTAGGGATAAACTGTCATTCCAGCAGCTGGCAAAGCTTTGTATTCTAATTGGAAATAATCAATATATGACATACTGGAAATAATCAATTGCATAAGGAATATTATTGATGAGCAAAATGCCATTGGCTGGTTTTATTCATTTAATTGTATTTAGATTGTATTTTAACTACCTTCTAATTAGTTTTAACTTAGCTCAATTAGAAGCAGTAAAACCTACTTATCTAATAAGTGGCACACATCATAAAGAAACATACAACCTGGTTATTTGCCCTAAGTCAGTCATCCACGAAGTAATTAACTGTTTTTTTGTTTTCCCCACATTTTTGAAGAAAAACAATACAATTGAATTTATCCTTTCCCCCCTCCCCAAAGAAAACACAGAAACAACTTTTTTTTTTCCTAGCTGCATTCTTAGCTGTTAAAATATCCAAAGGCACTCAATCATGTTTCATTTTAATTTCCAGGCCATGTGTTATATTAGCGAAGCGCACATGTTACTGATTTGAGCTGAAAGTTCTCAGTCTGTTTAGCAGAACACCAGGCTGGCATGAACAAGGTCCATACTAGGTCAGAGACCTGGTGTTGACATCTTTCTTAAATCTTACGTTTGTAAAAACTAGAAGCACAGGTCAGGGCAGCCAACTGATGGCACTGCTTCTTAAAACCATTGATTAGTTTAGCTCAACATTTGTCAACTACACAGGGACTAACACTTAACCTTTTAACTTGAGAGTTTTGATATACCTTATTTTTTAATGAGGATGTTATTGTCCCAATGTGTTGGCTCCATACCCTTATAACTTTAGTGCGTGCATTTTCTACCTTTTAGCTGGCTAACAGGATAAAAAATGCAGTGTTTACATGAGTGTGGTTTGTTTTGATTTTGTTACAAGTGTGGGCATTACAAAAAGAGTGCAGGAAGTACTGTCACCAGAGAGCTAAAATAATCCTGAATTTGCAAATTAATTGCAAGATTTGCAGATCTTGCTATAAGAAAACAGTAGACAGGGAATGAAATACAAGGACCATGGCAAACCCAAGACAGTACAGTTTCTACATAAGCAACACAGAGTGATATATCATGTGAGAGACAAGCAATGGGGATGTAGTCACAGCAGGTCTCAATCAAGTTCTTCTGAACCCAGAGGGGCTGAAACAGATCGCAGCATTGACAAGGCATGACCTAACAACAAAGTATCCACAATCTAATACAAAGAAAAGTAAAATACTATTTTCTGGTCGGGGAATAGGGTGTACAGTGTCAATAAGAGGAAAGAGGAGCATTAAGTCCCAAATCAAAAAGGTTTTCCATACTGCTTTTACTTGGAAGTGCTTCTATTTGGCAGCAGCAGTAACTAACTTTTATGCACTCTGGCTTAGCTTTGTAACTCCTGGCAGCCAGTTACTTCACTCAAGCAGCTGGGGACACAGCACCTAATTACTGCCCTTTGACTCCGTGTGTGTTACTTTTTATTGCAAAGGCCTATGTTAGATACAGATTTCCTTAGGACCCTAGCATCAAGAGCTCTGTCTTGCTTACAAATCAAGAAGCACAACAGCAGCAGTTCAAGAGTAAAAGGCACGTTGGTTGGTATGAGAGGTTTGATTAGTACGTGTGTGTGTGACCTGGTTTATACATGATCTGTTGAAACTGCACTGTCAGCAACAGAGGATGCCTTCACTGGGCTAGAATAATCTCTGCTGCTCCTCCTACTTAAAAAGAAGTATAAAAAATTCAGTATGAATGCTTACTGTTTTTTATTACCTTCTGGATAGCTGGAGTAGGAATTTCTACAAGGGCGGGGAGGGGGGGGGGGGGTAAATAAAACAGAAAGCTAGTTTGGGAATAGATTTCCTTTTTGATTACTGGCAACATTCTTACCTCCTTTCTGTGTTGATGTGCTGTCTGTAAATAATGACTCAAATGTGTGAAAGTGAAGTAGAAAATGTACTGTATAGTTTCTAGTTTGTAATCCCAGTTTGTTAACAAATCAGAAAATACTGATGTTTCCTGGAAAAAAAAGAAAGTTGGTGGCAGTTTCCTCTTTATGCTCTTACAATGTCATAAAACCAAAATTTGAGAAGAAGCAATATTTTCAGACTATTTTCATCTGACTTCAGTCTGGGCACTGCAACTCCATGCCCTAACTCCAGCCCAGATGTTCTGTGGCAGACTCTATTCCATCCTAATGTAAGCACACTAGGATTTTTCCTCTAGGAAAAAAAAAAACCTTTTGAGCTGAATTCTGACATCAGTAACTGAACAGATCAAGACACAACTTAATACCAACATAAAAGTTTCATTAATCTGGAAGAGAAACAGCTGAAGAGAGACTTGCATTTTTTATTATTAAGTCTCATGTTATCTAGTCATACGTCAACAATTTATTTTCTTGCTTAACTTAACCCTTTGATGTAGCTACATGACTCCAAAAAGATTACTTCTATTTTGAATCTGTTGTGTTACTTAAAGCAAAGATTGTTTCCTAAAATTTAGTTATACGTCCTTTACAAAATGTTTGGACTTTGGTCCACTTATTTCCCCCTCACTGCAGACTACAGAATCAATTTGAATACCTTTCACTTGAAAGTGTTTATTTTATTGTTAACAAGTGTAATGGAAATGCTAAGTCATTGCCTGAAACAGTGATTGAGCACTTGGTAGGAAGGCAGGGCCAATCCAGGGGACATCAGGTGCATGCAATATACCTGAGTAACCAGAAGGGCTGGATCCACCCCTTCCCAGAGCTCATTTAAGGGTTGGCAGTGGAGGTGAGGATATCTTGCTGGAGATCCCTGTGTACCTCAGGCAGGAAAGGGTAAGCAGGTTTTCTTCCTTTGATTTTGTGTCTGTGGCTGCTGCATTTGTGTTTGTGCTCATTTGCTGCAGCCTGGGATTGTGCCATTCAGCTACTATTGCTGTACTTTCCATCGTGTTATGATAAGTAAAACAGACAACTTGTTTACTTTTAGTCAAGGTGTGCTTGGTGAAAATTAACATACAGCTCTCTGAACTGCAGTAATCCGAAATAGTCTGGGTGCTACTCACTAATATTCTTTTTGCTCTATGGAAAATGAGCCACAGTATAGTGGCTGGGTTTAAAGACTGCAAGAGTATTCTGTAGCCAATATGAAGTGGTGGACCTTCATTGCTTTCAATGGACCTATCTACTTTATGTTGATAACACAAAGTATAATAATAACAAAAATGCTACAGTAGTCATTGGCTTCTCAAGGATAACATTTTCTCGTATTACAAGAGGGATTAACTGTTCTTATTGTATTCCATTGTTTTGGGGGAAAAAAAATGTTTAAATGATATGCTTACGTAAACACTGATGTTTATGTTACTCTTGAGATGTTGCTTAGCACTCCCCCTTAGTATTGGTTAACTTTTTTGTTTCTTTGTCAGATGTTACATATCTTATATTACAAAGGTTCCTGTCCGTAGGGGGCAAAAAAAAAAAAGTTGTAAGACTAAATCTGCAATTATATGGCACTGTAATACATCAGCATTTTAAAGTTGCATTCATTTTTTGGGAATGAGGCAGTGGACACACTCCTAGTTCCAGCTGAAGGCATCTGTTGATTCTAAAACATTCATGTTCTAAAAGCCATATCAGAGTATAAGAAGTAATGATATTGTGGAATGTATCAGGAAAATGTTGTGGAACTTTCAGAAATAATATTGTGGAATATTTAATATCTCAACTATTTGAGTTGCTGATCTATCCTGTCCGACCAGGTGAATATGCCTATGGGGCCTCAAGCTAGACTTGTCCTGGGGTGAAGTTTTACTGAAACTGTATAAATGTAGATGATTTAGAGATTCTGAGCTGGCTTATATTTTGTTCTCTAAAGCAACCAATGTGTTATCCTCCAAATCAAGCACTTCAGGTGCTCAGTCACTTTCAGCAGAGAAGAAAAAATAGTCTGCAGTACATCATGCATGTTTTGTCCCAGTATAGGGTGAGTTAAATATGAGCAGATGATGTGTTTGTTTTCTGTAAGTACATCAAAGGGTTAAACATCTAGCAGAAAGCTATTTAAGCTTAAGGATAGTAATACCATGCAAAAAATGTCTACACTCATTGATAAAATCGAACTAACAAATAAGGAGCTAGCATGTTCAAATTCTTTTCCAAAATAAGTGAAAGCAAAAAGCTAACAATTTCGGAGTGAACTTCAGTCTATATATGAAAAGTATAAAGCTTACTTTTTTTCAAAAAATATACATTTTATTATTAAAATATACACTTTAATAATGCTTTCCTTATTTCTTCTTAAAACTATTTAAGGTTACAGAAAATATACAGCTTTCTCTTTTCTGAGAGCAATGTCTTGCTAAATGTAGTCTGACTTGCGATAAAAGTTGTACTAAGATATTTGTGTTGATTTTGTACATGTGGAATCAACTATGATGCAGATAAGTTGTGCAGTCCTTTTGGTTTACAAAATGAAAATTGAAAATAAATACTCCAAAACAAATAGGTTGGTTTTTTTATGTACTGTATTGATGTCCCAAGGAAATTAATTCTAAAAAGAAAGGATTTGCCCACACAGGATTCAAGTAAATCTCATGAAAATGTAATTTTAAAACAGTCTCACTTTGCTATGAGAAAAGCAGATTCCTATCTATCCTATACCTTACCTTAATCAATTTAATAAATGTTAATAATAAAAAATAATAATAATAAATTTAATAAATACTTAATGTTTATTTCAGGAAAAAAAACATGTTTCCTCTGGTTAAGGAACTAGAGGTGTTGCACAGATGGTTGCAGAGTTACTCAAATCTTTCTATGTTCGCCTCATCGTGAAGGGGTAGAAAAATGACCAAGATAAATTTAGAATAGGGAAACTAACCTCCTATACATACATACACATGAATATATATTTGTATGTCTATAACTATGTCCCTTTTTTATGTTTCCGCAGCAATGGTATAAATCATCAGGTTAGCTTTATCTCTGAGCTTATTCCCGAGGAATCTTTTCACATAAAATTTATAAACAACTATAGCACTGTCCACAGGACAGTGGAGTACAAAATAAATATTAGGTTAAAGTTGTCTGGCTAAAAATCTTTCATGTGTGGTTGATAATATGAAGCTTACATCCACTTATGTGGGGTTCTTGGTTTTTGTGGGTTTTTTTCACATTTTGGCTTTTTTGCTTTGGCTTTTTTCCACATTTGTGCTTTGGGTTTTTGTACTGTATTTCTTACATTTCCTCTAGCCTTGAATTTCTAGTGATCTTAAAACATATCAGTAGTTTCTTTTCCACAGACAAGGCTATAATACTGGTTTTTATTCAGTCGTTTAACATTTCCTGTTGGCAAGCCAAACTTGCAGCCATTAAAGCAGATCCCAGTAGATATGTGTGTACCTGACTGTATTAACAAAGCAAGTACTTAAAAATCTGAAAAGCTTCATCAGAATGCACTGGAGAAAAATTCATTTATGCCAAAACATTTCTTTTGGAACTACTGGGAGAGTAATTTCCTGGGAATGCAGTCAGTTCCTAGAGCATTTCAGTTAGAGCAAGGTCTTCATAGAAGAACCATGGTTCACTAGAAATCCACCTGAGATCATCAAATCATTGATAACAGTAACTACAAAGAGTTAATTGATTTCTATCCATGACTTCTTAATAAGAAAGACGAATAATCCTTAGATGTGATTAGCAACTTGTAATTGTGGTTGGTTCTGTTTTGTTTTTACTCTGGAAGCTGCTTTCTTTTTGCTTTCATTGAATTTCTGGAAGTACAATACAAAGAGGCACTCATTACCTACTGTTAAATCTGGAACTGACAATACACGCTTTGCAAATGTAATTCATGATCGACTATTATTTAGTAATTCTATATCATTTTGTTTGCATCTCATCCTGTTTGTTGTATTGATGTCAAATTGTGATATGAAAGACAAATGGAGTTGCTGATCAATGACTAAAATACATGCTGATTATAACAAAATGGCATAAGAACAGAGGATCCATTAAGCACAAATCATAATGTGTGCCAGAAATTAAAACACACCACTGTGAGATGCTTAAGTGTCAGGAGAGATTCCAGCACATCTGTTTACCTTCCATTCATGTAAGAGAAACATGAATAGGTTGGAATGTTTAAAAGCCAGGGCAAAAATAACAGAAATATTAAATGAGATAATATACAGGGAGTATTCTGAAAGTTCTGCTTCCTATTTTATTATGTTGGCCCATGACATCAGAGGGATGTTGATGGAAGTAGAGACTGAACTTCCTGACAATACTGTTACATTTTGTTGCCATGTGATAGATGACAGCAGAGGAGCAGTCTGATAAAATGGTGTCTGATATGGAAGTGTGAAAGAAGCAAAGGTATGGAATTCCTCCATGCAGAAAAAAAGACACCATTGGAATTCATTGATGTTTGCTGAATGTTTATGGAGACCAAACAGTGAGCACAGTGAGGTGGTGAGTGGTGTCTTTCAGCAGTGGCAACAGCGATGTGAAAGACAAGCCACGTTCCAGAACTGCCATGCAGAGAGTCACATCATGAAATGAAGAGTGCCTTGATCAACTCAACCACATGGATCAGTGGATTATGACCAGGGAACTGTGTATGGAACTGAATAACAGCTTCAATTCAATGGGCACAATGATGGAAAGATCGGATTATCACAAAGACTGTGCCAGGTGGGTGTCATGAACTCTCACACAGGGACAGGAAGAACACCATATGCAAATTTGTTGTATTGAACAAATACAGGGCTGAAGGTGACAGTTCCCAAGATGGCGTCATTACTGGTGGCAAGATATGGTGTCACCACTGTGAGCCAGAGTCTACAGGCAGTCCTGGAGAGGCACTATGTGAATTTCCCCGTGGAAGAAAAAGTTCAAGATGCAGCATTCAATGGGTAAAATGATATGAATTGTCTTTTGGGATGGGGAAAGGAGTGATCCTTCTGGATGTCCTGGAACTCGAACAAGCCATGAGCTCTGACTGCTTCATTGTGATGCTGACTAAACTTGAAGGCTCAAACTTCAACAGTCAGGTCAGAGAAGGAAGCTACCTTTCTCTTCCAACATGATAACACCAGGCACCTTACCAGTCTCAAGACTATTAAGGACATTGCCAAACTTGGCTGGTCTGTCCTAGCACACTCACTGCATAGCCCAGATTTGGCACCTTCTGTGACTGTTCAGACTAATTAAAGATGAACTGTGTGGGCAACATTTTTCTAGCAATGATGCTGTCATAGCAGCTGTGAAACAGTGGTCAGCTCCACTGATGCAGACTTTTACAAGCATAGCAAGCCAGTTCTTGTTTGTAGCTAATGAAAATGCACAGCTAATGATAGTGACTGTCAGAAAATAGTGTTTTGTAGCTGGGATTTTGATTTATCAAATAGTGTTATTGTGCTCTTTGCATCAGATGTAGTGCCCATGGAAAACAGTATGAGGCGTTACTTTTGGAGTGACCTGTGTATCTAAAGTGTAATTTTATGTTCATTTAAATCTTTTTCTACATTTTGAACTTTTTCTACGTTTCTTTGTGATGCTGCTGACCATCTTAGTTTTTCATATTGCATCCTGTGGTTGACTTGCTTTGTTTTAATGAGTAAAACGTTATTTATGAGATGGCAGTCTTTTCTCGTGTGTATTTGGAAGATCCCTAGCATGCAGTCCACTGCGTGCAACTCATGATTCAGTATTTCTTTATATTTTAATAAAATAATCAAACCCATTTTGGCCCTATATTTTGGAGAGGAAAAAAATCCACATGTAAACAATTTCATATAGTCTATGGGTAGGTATGCATATCCTTAACATTAGGCAGTATTTTTAAGAATTTTTAGGGAATTCCGAATTACTGGTTTTTCTTTAATGCAGAGAGTAAAATATGATACCTAGGCAAAAAGTGATAAGTGAAGATTTTTATTCCAATCTCTGAATTTCTTTGTAGTTGTGGGTTTTTCAGAAGTACACTAAAGCAAGGGGCTAGAGGACTGTGGTTTATAGGGACTAATGCACATGGCAGGGCTTTTACATTAGTGCTGTTTCTTTCAATGCATTATAGTGAAATTGTATTTTAAAACCAGGCGATCTATTGATGCCTTTATTGAATGGAATAATTTATTATAGAAATATTTCAGTCTGTTGACATTTCATCATCAAATAACAGTAAACACAATACACATTTCCCATAAGATTATTCTTGAGAGCCAGATACTTACCATTTGCTTATTCCAAAGGTAGTACTCTAATAAGTGCTCTTCAAGTAAGACAAAAAAAAAAGTGTTTTAAGATGACCCTTTTAACATGAAGTTAAAAAGTCAGAAATATCACAGAATAATCAAGTTTACTTTCTACTTCTAATTAATATTAAAATTTTGCCATTCTATTTTACAATTCATAGACTGTTTTCTTTTCTAGTCATTAGAAAAGCTAAACAGCCGATGTTACTTTTCTGGCAGTATCTTAAAATCATTTACTCTTAAACTTAGTCACCTAGAATGACAATAATATGTAAATGGTTAAAGCTTTCTACTTTGTTTAACTGAAAATACTACTAATTGCTGAATTTTTCAGATTCATCTGAAAGCACTGTACTTTGCAAATGATAAACAGATTTCAAAAGTACTGTAAGGTTAAAACTAAAATATTTATTGTAAATTAAGAGCTTTGTATTTAAACACACCTGTGTTGAATTTGTTTTATGGAAAAATTCTAAGAATAGATAACATTGCACTTAATCCTGTGTACAAAGTAAGAAAAGATGGTGGCTTGCGCCTCTTATAACTTTATACAAATTATATTTTTGGAAATGAGCCGCAGCACCTAAGTGTTTGCCCAGCATCTGCTTCTTTATTGATAGCCTTCATTAACAGTTTGTTAGCAAGTGCCAGTTAGTGCTGAATGAGATCTGTGGCTTAATTATCTTTCTAACATAATGCTTTGGGGATTTTTATTTTAACTATTCATAGAATCATAGAAGGCTTGGGTTAAAAGGGACTTCAAGGACCATCAAGTTCCAACTCCCCTGCTCCAGGGTTGCTGGCATACTAGATCAGATTGCCCAGGGCCCTATCCAACCTGGCCTTAAATGCTGCCAGGAATGTTGCATCCATAACCTCTCTGAGCAACCTGATCCAGCACCTCACACAGTGGGGGGGGAAAGAACTCCCCTGACATCTAGTCTAAATCTCCCTTCCTTTAGTTTAAAACCATTCACCCTTATCCTAACTACTGTATAATGTTTCATACCACTCCTCTGCTTCATGTATCTCTCCGCATTTTTTTCTTCTCAAATTTCCCTGTCTGTATATTCTCTATTCTGTTTTTTCCTCTCCTGTTTCTTGTTTTTTTGTTGTTGTTGTTGCTGCTGTTTAAATATCCTGAAAGCACGTTATATGAAAAGGATTCTTGTTAGGTGCAGAACCTGGAAGTAGATGGAGGTGTTTCTTTCTTCAGTTTCAATTCTGGAAGTTTTAGGGTGCAGTAAACATGCCTGTTGTGTATAAGACTAGACAGGTAAGACCGAGGAGCTACTTGTTTTCTGAATAGTCAACCTCTCTTTTTACTCATCCAGTTGGTAGATCACTGTAAGGAAAATTACCACTGTCTCTGTAACTCAGTTTTAGACATGCTGAAGCATAAATTCACTAGCTATGCAAACATGAACTTAAAAACGGTAATAAAGTGTGTACATAAAATGTTTTTTGGCTGTCACATTTGATTCAGTTGTTATTATTTTGTTCAGTTTTACTGTTAAATTGATCTCTATTTATAAGCAAAAACATTCATCCCTATTCAGCCATTTTTACTGCAGGCAGGCTTGTTGACTGTGACAGGTCCTGCATGACTAGGCAGGTTGCCTGTCACAGTTACCTTTGGCAGGAGGTTGTTTTGCAGGTAAAAATTCCCCACTGAGAACTTTGTGTCTTCACATCCCAATAGCTGTGTGCTTTGTGAAGTCCTATATTGACATGAAGTTCAGTTCTTCAGGCAGGTCAGGGCAAGGAGATGGCCACCTGCACCTAGGAACTGTGTACATCAGAACCAGAACTTTCAGAGGAATCCTGAAATGATTTTTTTTAACTGGCAGAGTGTATGATTGGTGTGGGTTTTGCTTATTCCTTCCTTGAAAACTAGGGCAAGGAACTACTGAAGTAGCTATTGCTAAAATCTCTGAGTTCTGGTGGTTGCTTCTGCTTCTTTCTACGTGTCTTTGGTCACTGTGTTGCAGGTGTGAGGATTGGATGAGAGTGACCTGGGTAACGCTGAGGCAGAAGAGCTCAAGGTTCCTAATGCATTTGTGAAAGCAAAAAGAGAAATTACTGTAGTCTGTATTTGCCTTCCAAGCCTCAAGAACCTTTGCAAATTGAAGCTGTTACCTTAGATAAAAATCAGACAGTGCATTATTATTATTTATGAAAACTAAATTAGTAAGCTGTGTCTGTAGGCTGGGATTTCACAGCAACTAAACAATGGTTCAAGTTCATACAGCTCATTTGAAAAGAGCTCATTTTAATATTACTTTGTTTAAATTTCCTAGCCCTCTGCATACTGAATACCTGGTATCCCATTTTATAAATACACGTAATCTTGTACAGGTATTTGTCTTTGTTCCTTAGGTAGAGAAAACATATTTGGTTCTGTATTCAATTTTTTTTTAGCTATGGCAATACCAATTCTAATTGCTCAGGATTATTTTGTGTGTTAGTTTTATGCACTTCCTTTTAGATTTTTGTCACTCTGTCTAGTCAAATGCCATGTCTTACTACCCTTCTGTAACACTTACTGAGCGCTTTTTTGTTTGTTTTTTCTTTCGAAAGTATTTGAAGCATTTTGGTCTTACTGCCCTATCTGTGAGACTGATCTGCTCTGGATGTGTTAACAGTGAACAATTACACTGCTTCTCCTCTTGGCTCTCTTATACTGCAAAGGCAGAATTCCTCATCTTTCCTATGGCCAGCTGTTCATTTCCCTGGGTGCTGCAGTAGCCTTGATCTGTGTGTGGCACTTGCTGTGTATCTTTCTTGAATGCCCTGACTGCAGATTCCAGGTGGGCACTGAGCAAATATTTAAGCAAATGCAATACTTGTAGAATTTTCCTGAAAATATATCTCCCAGCTTTTCATAGGATTGTTTTGTATTTTCCATAACTGCATCACTTTGTTTCCTTTTAGTGATCAGGTGTTACACAGACTGATTCCTTCTTCCTGTGAGAAATGCGAACACAAATATCTTTTTTTTTTATTGTGGTCCATATATCTGTGCATAGGTTTGAAAAGTACTCTAGCAATCTTTTTGACATGTTACTGTTAAATTGCAGAAAATGTATAAAAGTCAGAATAGTTATCTGCAGTAAAAATACAGATAACTGAAAAACTGGCTAAACATATTTAGTTTTATTTCAGGATCTTTACTATTTAAAACAACAAGCATTCTGTGATTGTTCATGGCTGCCAGACACAGTGCTATCACCAAGTCAAAAGTTTTCCTTTACTGTAACAACATCTGCTGTTTTATTAAATTTTATTTACTATGTATTTACACAGTAGCAATCAAAATATAGCATCTGGTTTGAATGTTGTTTTTTTTCTAAAAATCGGAATGCAGTTTGGCTTCCTCTAACATAAATGTTATACAGCCTCCCAACTCCTGCAAGGTACATTGCAGATGTACAATTGTCCTTAAATGCCTGTGGAAAAAGTTTACAAATCTATCAGACTGTATCCATTCTCATTTACAGGCATGGGATGGACACTTGTGCAAAGCAAGCTGAGATGAAACCAATCCATTTGCTTTACTGACAGTGATGATATGTTAATGCCAGACAGTACTTCACAATACAGCACAAGAAAGTGTAGTGGTTCCTCCATTATTTCATTCATTTCAGAAAGTCATCAAATCACTTCAGTATAAGTATATATTAAAAAAAAAAAAAATCACTCAGTACCACAAAGCTCTTTAAAGTCAGATTTCCATAAATTTGCACAGCACTAAATACTGGCAGTGTTAAGCAAATGAGAGCAAATAAGTACATTAAAGTGGAAACATTACTTAAGCAAATAGAAGATGTTCTGTACTGTTCTATACCATTTCTATCATTTCATATGTGGCCTGACTTTTTAATTAAAGAATGGTTCTAAAGTGCCCATAAGTAATCAAGGAATTACAAATGAATTTTGAATAGTTATTTTTGCTAGTGTAGCTGGAATTATAGCACTTTTAATCTCCTGAATTTACCGTTATTCTGCTGTTGCCATAGTGAAATCAGGTAGGACAGGCAGAGCTGTATTCTCTCTTCTCTTTGAACTTCAGTAAAAATAATGCATAATCTATTGGTGTGGCTTTAGAAATAGCTTCTAAAAAAATGTTAAATGGGGGTTTAGCAGTTGTGGAAAGAGAGAGATGTAGGTGTCTAAGCAGAAGTCGTATTTACCCCTGGCAAAAATACAGTATTGGTGTGAGAATGCAAGTTCTCCTTTTTCAGGAGACAGGCTTCAGGAAATAAATGTATGTCTGTGTCATTTATACATCTTGCTGCCAGATACTTCCTAGTGGGAGCTTTTATGGGGAGGGAAAGTGTAGGGGGCAGCTGTTTTTTTGTGTGTGTGCTTTTTCTTTGACTGTATTAGCTGTATTTTGTAACTACAATAGTACTATAGCAATACTACCAGTACCATACTATTTCAAGTGATAATTGGTCAGTATGCCAATTAGTAACCTAATGGAAATAACTTCATCATAAAGAAATTCCATGTAGCACAGGCTTAGTGCTGAGAGGCTCCGAACCCCACTGTCTATTCATCTGATTGTTGAAGAAGATAATGCCATGCTTAGTGAGTGCAGTCATATCAGCTTATACATGTGTACTCGTCTGTTGAGCACAGGCCAAGTAAATTCAGTTGTTTAAAACAATGTATGAAAGTTATCTTGATTGTAGGAATGCTACCTTTTATAAAGAATATTGTGCCTTGAAGTTACATTAAGAGATTTTCCAACCTCTGGTAAAAGTTAGGGGTTGGTATGTAGAGATCCTAAAAGTAGAAGGAAAGCTACAATTGAAATTCCCTAAATGTTTACTGACTATCTAGTTAAATGAGATATTACAGTTGTTCTTCCTTTTCACTTATCTATAGACTACCTTTCTAGGAAATTTGGGGAGAGGAGTTGCCTCATAGCTAACAACAGTCTGGTTTAACCTCTTGCAAGAGCACTATAAAGGGAGGGAGCGGGCAGGGAAAATATCTGAAGTGTCTTTGATTGTCTATATTGGACATCTATTATTCAGTTCAAGTTGAAGGTGTCATTCTTCAGCATGCGCAGTGATCTGTGCTCAGGTTGGACTTGATGGAAACCTTATGTTAGTGTCTCTTCTAATGCTGCATTATGGCTGTCTGTGACGCTGGGTGTGTGAGAGAGACAGCTTTCTCAGAAGGTTCCTACAAGAAAATGGCAACAATGGAATACCATTTTTTAACCTCTGTCCTGAATTATGTTTTGAATGCTTTGACATCATAATGACATGCATGGAGAGAACAACAGAAAATAAACACTTTAAAAAGTAAACAAGAAACCAAAAATTCTCAACATTTTTGACTAGCAAGGGAGTGGGAAATATGTCTGCCAACAATAGATAAAAATCTTACCGTTTAATGTACTTTTAGTTTTTTAGGCAATGTAAGAACCAAAAACCAGAAGTTAGCCAAGTCTCAGAGTGTCTAGTAATGCTGGTTGATGCTTTGCTGTTCTTGGTGTTCCAAGCTGCTGATTTGCAATCTCAATTTACTTTGGAGGGGGAAGCTGTATTTCATTATTTTTTCTTGTTGTTGCTTTTCTTTTCTATTAGTTTTGCTTTTGTCTTAGTGGGAGGACTAGCAGCTCAATCATCTGTATTTATTCTACTTATTTTATTTGAAGAGAATGCTGGTACAATTTTGATAGCCTTAAATGACTGCTAACCAATAATTTTCCCTAATATAGTACACTTAAAGTAAAACAAAAAGGTGTAAGAGAAATAGTTATGGTGAAAATATTATTCTGTACTAGAATTTTTCAGTGGTTAATGGATTTTTATGCGTGTGTTTTATTAAATGTTAAAAATATGTAATAGTGATGGTTACCAGACACCTAAACCAGCAATAACTGAGAAGTTTTTGTATTGCACATAACATTAATATTGCAACATTTCACATAAGTTTTAGGTATATCTTACCTGCCAGAGACATTAAACTCACTTTTCAATATGACCAGTTTTACGATATCTTCCAATTGACTAGTGTGGGTGTGTATATTATACTAACTTTTGTGGAGAAAAAATGTAGTCACTCATTTTTGTTTTGAACTTGTCTAGAAGGATTTTGCCATATTTAACACAGTGACCTTATGGCTGTTGGGATTTGTACCATCTTTAGGAACAGCTAACATAGAAGTGTCATATAAAGTGACTTGACACAAGATCAATCTAGTAATTACATGGCAAAGATAAATAAAAGACAGGAATACAGAGTCTGACTTTTTTTCCACTATTTTCAACACATAATTTTGAGGGAAAATAATATACTAATGTGTTTTTATTGTGTTACAGAGTTCTGGCTGAATTCTCATTAGACATAGATAGTAATATGTCACTGGCTATCTTGACAAATCTGCTATTGCTTTTAAACCTGCACAAGTGATAGCATTTTTCTTGAATTCGTCCTCTCCCTCCTTATGGTCTATCTTGCATGATAACCTGCATTTGTGTATCTTTCTTGTGAACAGAATTTCTTATTCTGATGTTGAGCTAAAAATGTTCAGTGTGTAGTAAGCAAAGTTGAAATGAAATTGTTTATAGTATTGGTATCTACTAAGAAAAAAATAACTTGTATATAAATCTGAACAGCATTATGAATTTTTCAGAAGGTGCACATAGTAGAGTTGCGTTTGGTTGACAGATACATATAGTGTATGTCTGTGTATAACGAGAAGACAACAAAAACTGCTTCTTGTGGGGAAAGTTGGGAGGACTTCTTTGCACATCCTCGGTTATGCACCATTTTGAGCTAATAATGCATGCCATAGTTCTACAAAGTCATGTGTCCTTTAGTCTGTAGAATATTCTCAATATAAATCTCTGAAATTTTTTATAGTTTTGTTTTTTTGAGAGAGACTGGATATTTTGCAGATTATGCAAGATGCTACTCAAGATTTAACTGTCTCAGGATATATTTTTACCAACTAACAACTAAAAATTATTTTCAGATACAAAGTGAGGCAAAGCCAACTGGAGTTGTACATACACTGAGTTTAATGCATCAACTCAGATACAAGCTGAAGGGTCCTGGGCATTAAAAGTGAGAAATTCATAGAAGAGAGTTGATGCCAGGCACAATTTGAAGTTTGCCAGCGGATTCCGAAGACATTAAAGAATATCTTCTGCATTAGAAGAGGTGTTTGCTTTCCTTTTGGGTGGGCATGAGGTACCCATAATAGTGGGTACTAGATATAGCATTTTGTCTTTCATCCGTTCCCTACTTAATACAAATAAGTGACTTACGCTTTCAAAGGCAGGAAATTTACATATAGCATCACACATTAAAATATTTTTGCCTGTCAGTTATGCACAATGGTGTATTTGGCAGTTAAACTGCTTAACAACATTGTGTGAAGATACTCAGTGCAATTTACTATCCGTTCTTGGACTAATTCTCTGATCTGGGAAATTGGAAGCGCAAACGAGCAATCCTGCATTTCTTAATTCATCTGTTATATTGTTTTATTGTATATATTTATTGTATATTATTGTCTAATAATTCATTTGCAATATCTTGAGATAACTTTAATACTAGTGCCAGTGTATAATATATTCACTGAATGCTAAACACAGATATGTAGTGCATTTATTTACCAACATTTTTGCTATCAAAATGTGCTAAGCTACTTTTCCGATTAGTTTGTTCCCATTTTACAGTAATTATAAAAACAAAAATAAATTGCTGTGAGAGCACTTGCATGTCCCCTCTTAAGAGCACTTTAGGCATATCCTTTTGCTCTGGTTTGCACTGTCACAGATAAACAATGGCACAAAGAGAGAGGATTTCTGCAACCTCTGAGGCACTCAGATTATTCAGATATCATCTTGTGCTGGCCTGAAGATGGCCTGTTACTTCAAGCCCTGAAAATAAAGAACTATAAATCACCTAATGGCAACATGAGTTGACCAGCACTTGACCGGCTGCCTGGACCTCAATCTAACTCTACTCAAAAGCTTTTCTCATGTTTTCTATCCCAGGATAAGAGGTGGTTTGCAGCCAAACATTCCTTTGAGAGGGCTGCCATGAATTTAACAAAATGTTTGAAATAACCTCAGTCACTCCTCTCAGCTTTAATCTGGAGCTTAAAATGTATAGACTTAAACCAACTGCAACCTTGAATCAGCAGTCTCTGGAGGGATAGTTGTAGGGATAAGTAGGGATGAGTTGTGGGGTTTTTTTTGTTTTTGTCTTTCAGGGAAACTGAGTAACAAGCAAGTACCTCAGAAAAATGCTTTTTTTTTTTTTTTGCCTGGGCTTAATCAGAAAGTGTTGTTTACAAAGACAATGTATGGAAAAATTCTGTAATCCAAACAACCTCCTTTTCTCAACACCTTTTCAAAGTATGCCTTGCAATAATTTTGCAGTGTCTTAACTGGTGTATACAAGTGATACCACAAATAGAAGCAGAATGGAAAGATAGTGCTGCTTGAGGCATGAACGTAATAACTCACTTGTAGAAGAATGGTAAAATAGTGTGTTAACCCTGAATGAGAAAGTTTCTTGCAAAAAACAAATATGTAGGTGCCATGGTTAGTTGGTATAGAACATTGGATGCTCTCCATCAGAAAGGAATTTATGAACTTTCTGAGCAAAATGTGGAAATGCTTTTCATATTGTTCATTTTAGAATGCAATTATTCTTTCACTTCTACCCATCATCCAAAGTGCCTTAACTCACTCTCCCCTATATTGAGAAGGCTATACAATGTAAGATACTTATATTTCAAAGAAATTTGGACTTATCTTCAAGTTACCAGTAAGGTAGCTGGAATGTTATCTATTAGCTGAACTACTTTTAGCTGGATAGTGGAACTAACTTATCAGACAGCTAAAACACATTATTTCCTTTCCAAAAGGCATACCCAAGTGATCTCCATTATTGCTAGAGACAACTTTGACCATTATTTCTTTGAAACAGTTAAGCAGTATAGGGATTAATGGTTTCTTTCCAAAGTGTTGATGTGAGTAACATGTTAACGTTCACTACAACAGCCTATTCCCACAGTGCAGACATAAGGAGTACCTTACAGTCTCTCTTTATATTGCAAACTGACTGGTGAGCATCTACCTGATTTTGAAGATGCTGAGACTGAAAAAATGTTTTACCTGAAATATACACAGCCATTTTCAGATGTGAGCAACTCAGGACCTAACAAACAACAAAATAATGTGTTTCATTACAAGTTAGGATATAGACCAACAAAATTTGAAAAATTCAAAGTTCAGTCAAATTTTAAGCTAGTAAGCTAGTGTGTGTTTTCTTCCTCATTCAATGCATTAGTCTTCACTTAGAAAGCCTTGATCCTTGTAAATCACTGTAACCTTAATGTTATTTAATCATAGCATTTAAAAGTTAATTTCCATAAGAACTGTATTTTTAAAAAAAAACCTAACTTGTCATTGAGGATTATAGAAATCCTTTATTTGCCTCCAGAACAGTACTTGGATCAGAACGAATAAGTGAATAATGTGTTTCGACAGTTTATTTATTAAAAATGTATTATGTAGGTAAAATTTATATTATATTTATGATATTTTAATGATAGTTAAACCTTGCATGGTTTTTGATGCATTGTATTAATATGTATTTAAAGTTGTGATATGCAAGATTTTAAAACATTTTAAACAGTATGTTGTATCCACATAAATATCACTTTGTTTCTATTTCTCCCAAATGCTAAGAGCAATTAAGTCATATAACAAGCCTGATGAAATACAGCTCTTTGATGCCTTAACAGCAGAAAGAAAAAGACTCCAGTGTAAACTAGAGTTAACCAGTGTAAAAAAAAAAAAAAAAAAAAAAGCTCATTACAATTTAATTGTCTCCAAGAGAGGTGTGACCATAGAGACAGAGTCCTGATATTGGTTTCTGTCCACCTTTTTTGATAGCTCCAGCATTCTAAATCAACTGAGTATCACATCAGTGTCTGGCAGTCAAGGAAATGCCTGCCTTTCTCAGTCAAAAAGAAGGTTTTCATTTTTTGAGTCAAAACCTGCTTGGAAGTCTCATAAAATATTAATAAACTTTATTTTTTTCCTTGTCTTCAGTAAAAATAAGACTTCACCCAACTGCTCAGTAACATCAAAGCTTAAAGCAGATTAGGTTTTACTTTCTTAATTTTACCTTAAGCAGAATAAACTGGATGCCTGTATCCTTGAGACATAATACTCTGCTAACTTCTATGTGGGGTTTAACATTGCTTGCTAGAGCCATGGACAAGTTTCCTATTATTTTTAAAAGTATGCGATTGGAACTTGTTAAATCTTCACTTGAGTTGTATTTGACAGTTAAGTATATTTTTGTACAGATACTACTGCAAGTAGACAACGTTAAGTACCTTAGGAGAGCTTGGGTTCAACAGTACTGTTTCATTCTGAGATTAAGGATCAGATTTTTAAAGAAAGAAAAAAATTCAGGTACTTGATTTTCTTTTTTTTTTTTCCCTACAGCTTTGGAGTTGTTTTGTTTTGTTTTTTTTTTTGACCCAATTTAGTAAAGTTAAAGAAGTAAGGATTTGTGTAATAACTTGAAGGCATGTTTTATTTAAATCTTAGTGTGTGTGTCGTTGGCTCAGAGGAGTGTGTGGAGGATTTTAAGAAGTGAAGGGGATAATAAAAAAGTTATTTTTGAATTGTATTCAGAGGTTTTAAGATACACTTCCTTTATGCACAACTGTCTTAATTTGATTTTAAAACTCTATAAATGAACAACAGTAGAAATACTTTATTACAAATTATTCTGAACTAAGCTTGTGGTACCTGTTTAAGTGGAAAATTTCTTGCTAATCATAGTCAGTTTCTGAGCAGTGGCTACTAAATGTTTGCCAAGATATATAATGCTGTGTCATCAGCGGTAGTAAAGTGGTCTAGACATAAGGAAGTTGGCTGACTGATGCCAGTTGACCTTCCTTGAAAATGTGGTCTGCAGTTGTTGCCTACTAGCCTAGCTCTGCCAATATCCAGTTCCTTCTACTGACGCACATGGGACTTCTACAAATTCCCTGAAGCTTGCGTCTTTAAACTTACTAGATACCGTAGTTTTCAATTACCTTTTAGAATCTATTAGTACTACTAGTAAAACTCAAAACTGTGATTCTTGAGAACCACACTAAATTGACTTAGAATGGAATCATGTATTTGTGAATCAAATGCAGTACTTCAAAGATTAAGTTTTAATGCAACCTACATAATTAAAATTACCAATCAAATATACTGCTGTGCTTGTGTGTAACACGTGCTCAGTTGAATCTGTTTGATAAAATATGTCTGCTAAAAATATGTGTATTAGAAATAATTCATATAACTGCTTTTAATTATGAGAGTTTCTCATAATTAAAATTATTTACGTTACGCTGAGATGTTTAGACTCATCTATAACAAATAGACTAAGAATAAATAAATAGAACATATATTTAAAAGAAGTTTTGCATTTCTGGTTAATGTTGAGCGGTATGTTGAAGATGCATTTTTCATAAAACCATATGCAAGGAGTTTTGGTTTAAAAAAAAAAAATTAACTGCGAACAGCCACATGTCTAGGCAAGTCCTTAGAAGCTAGTATGGACCTTATGCAGGCATTCTTGAAGAAATGACTTTAGTAGAAAGTAGTTTTTATTGAAGTGAAATAGATTTGTACATATTCTACAAGACCACTTTGATAAAGTTTGTTTTCCTGCACAAAACTGATTCAACTGGAGGGCAGGTTAAAGCCAGGTTTTTACTTATTTTTTTTTCCTCTTCCTTTTTTTCTTGGCTCGTACAAAGATATGTGTGTTTGTTTTAAGAACGACAACCATTTGGCTCTTTGTGCTCCAAACTTATTTCAGGTTATCTGAATTTTACATTCCTGGCTTTTCATCATTTTTCTGTGAAACTTTCTTTCCAAGAACAAAGGACGGTGTCCCGGGATTATCAATGCACAAATCTATACTCCTTTAACTATAAGAAGTTTATTTCAAAATTGGTGTAATTAAACTAGTACAAAAGATTCTCTGAAGACTCTCAAATTAGCGCAAGGCTGATTTATTTAGAGTAACATGATCGGATGTAAGTTTTATCTTAAGTACTGAGCTTGTAGTTACACTCAAGTTATATTTTACTATCTCCTGCATCTAACTTAAATCCTTCAGTTTATTCTTTGAGAAACATGGTCTCTTCCCTTAGTCTAAGTTTAATCTTCTGTATCAAGCCTAAATTAGGCAGCGGTTCCCTAGCAGCCTAAACTAATCCATGTGCTTTTGTGATCCTGCTTTCTTCTTGCCAAGCAGTGGGGTCAGAAGTCTATGCTTTCTCCCTTTTGGTGCTTTGGGCACTCTGACCGTGCACTGAAGCGCATATAGCTTTGCTTTGGTTGCCTTGGACTCATAGCTTCTAATGTAAAAACAAGACAGTAACTGAAATAGAATTTCCATAATGGCAGCTATGTATTTATTAATTGATATTTTTTTTAAGTGATGCAGCTTGTCCACACAAATCTTACTTGCTATGTGTATTATATTCTGAAGAAAGTCTGCCTTTGTGCTACTTGTTGATTCTATTTTTACTGCACAAAACATGGAATTAACCAAACCTTAATTACTTTAATCACTTTCCAGCTGAGAGAAAAGCCTGTGTAGTTCAAAAAGCAGTTGCTTCCCCAGAATCTGTAGAACTACAGTTTTGTGTAACTTTTGGCCATGTTGATTTGCTCCTAAGCTTTTCAGGACAAGAACTAAAGACAGAGGAAAGGGGTCAAAACACAACTTGCATATAGGTGGGATATTATACAAATTATTTGAGGAAGAGCAAAATCCATAGGAGTCTATAGTTAGTTAAATGTAAGTTTACTTTTTCATTTAAAGGTTAAGCCTTCTTCAAACAGCATGTCTTGCCCATGAAATGAGATAACTCGGTCTGTATCAGATATGGTCGTAATGCAGTGTTAGAATCATTTGGTATATTCCAAGGTTTTTTTTTTTCCACTTTGCTACTAAATAAGTTGTTTTTGTATAGCAATATGAAGTACTGCTGTCGTTGCAGTTTATTTTCCTTTGTAAACAGAAGTTAGTCAACAATTTGTTAAATGTTATGATCAGTACAGACATAAGTTTTCATCTTTACTCCGCAATTTACAACAGTGAGTTTCACTCTTCATGGTGTCATATGAGCGCTTTGGGAAGGAATAAACCTGAGAAGCATAGTTCTTACTTATAGGTTAAACTTCCCTACCTCATCCCCTTACACAAAAAGGTTAAGTGCCTTTTCAAATTAGGGCAGCAGTAATTAACCAGTGGCATTGTTTCTGATTTGCCAACTCAGGGTGTTAATGAGAGAGAAATTAGCACTTAGCAGCAGGAGTTCCTGGTCATCAGAGGCAAATGCTTAATGTGACAACAAGTTAATTTCGGTCTTAAGTACTCCACTTAAGCGTTTTTAAACAAAAGTATGGTATGTTTTTTGTGTGATTGCACATATGGCTATAACAGAAGGTATGATACAATATAGTAGAAAACTAAGTGTGCAACTTCAGTAGCAAAGGGTAGACACTAACAGACAAAAGCAAGACTGATGTAATTTTTTTCATGCTAAACATGTGATTGCTCTTGCAACTAGCAATAGGAGGCTGTTCCTGTATATAAAGTTCATAATCAAATTTGCATTTCTCAACATAATTTTTAAAGTAAACAATATTCCTGAGAATTTTACGTTCTGTAATGATGAGATGATAGAAAGACAATCTTTATTGAGGAGTCTCAAAATGTTAGTTTTATTAAAAATTGTAAGTTAAAATATATATAGCAACTGCCTCTTATGGTGTGAGCAAGGAATTCAGAAGGCCACACACAGAAAAATACTTGGGCTAAGCAGCTGCTCATCAGCATCAAGTTTTTATCTGGCACATCCTACTAATGATTTCTATGTGTTTCTATGTATGCACTAATTCATGCAGGAGAATAAGTCAGTAAGGCCTGCTTGGAGATTTTAACTTTTTAAAATAACTTTGCTTGGTATGTAAGGCATATCTGCTTGGCCTTTGCTCCTTGCTATGAGTAGGACCTCACTTGTTGCAGTGAGGTTCCACATGAATCTCGGAAAGTGGGCATAGAGAGAAATCCTCAGGCAGTTGATGCTGAAACTGTTGGCCAGCCAGAGAAAACTTAGTTATCTTCCTTTTTTGTGAGTGATTTTTTTTTTTTTTGTCTGTGCTTGATTCAGTACTTAGTATGTTGGAGTACGCAAGATAGTGTGACTGAATTTGACACAATTTTAGCCTTTCCAGTTTCAAATAGCATCTTGTAGTTGCAGAAATCCCATTTGTCAATGTGGTCTTAGCTATGCAGAGCGGTAATTTACTTTGCCATTGAACTGCAGCCACTTCTAAGTTGGAGAACAGTAGCCATAAACCAAAATGTTACAACAGTATGCAGCAGTTTGGGGTGGAAAAGACTACCATATCTAATTGAAAAGGCAGGAGGAAGCCACAGGGGTTTCTTCTTCCTTTGATGCCTGTTCCATTACATGAGCACATCAAATAGAGTTTTCCCTCTATTATTGAAAAGAAACCATCCTAATGAAGCCACTCTGGCACTACCTGCATCTCTAAGTGCTTGGGTTGTCTGCTGAATGGACATTTAGATTACTGTGCATCCCCCAGCACATTTTTATTGTATTTAACAAAAACTGGCTACCATACTGGTTGAGTACTGAGCATAGCTCTGAGTATAAACCATTACATGACATTCTATTGAACTTTTTCTTGTACAGACGGTATCTAACAGCTCATCCTGCTCTGTTGTTTTTGGCAAGTTCACCATGGCATATAATAAATCAAGGAAAGAAAAAGCTTTTTGGCCTAATGTTGTACAGACTGCTGTAATGCTAGACTACAGAAAGCAGTTCTGTTTTTAGACATCCTTTTACTAACCCAACATTCATAATTTATGATTTCACTGTAAAATTCCTGCAACACTACACCGAAAGTAGTGCTGCCCTTTAATTAAGTGCTCTCAGTAGGAAAAACGTGAAACTGATGTGCAAAACATATCGCAGTACACAGTGATTGATAGTGATTACTTCTTTATGAACCCAGCCTGAAGGTCTGAACTTCCTGATGGGTAAAATAGTCCACAGGGCTACTTCCTGAGATTGCCTGGTGGGGATCAGTCAGAGCTAGTAATATTGGAGGAATTCCTCAGGCACATTTCAGAGATTACAGCAGAAACTTTCTGCTTCTTTATGAATTCTGTTTTACACTAATAATTACCTGACTAGTAATTCATTGTAGAAATTCTTTTTAAGGATTCATTGTTGATCTTCATGGTGTTGTAATTTGTGTGAACAGGGATTTGAATCAGCCCCTATATTTCTAATGCCTTTATGTCCAAACCTGAAAAAGCTGAGTCCAGGGCAAGACAAACTTCTTTTTGTATTAAAGTTACTAAATGTTATTTAATATGTAAGATGCAAGTCTGTTTTTACTGTTTTGGGCAGGGTATGCAAGGAAGAAAAAAAAAATATTGTAGATTGAGTCTCTAAATATCATTTGTATTCATGAAATCTGGCATTAATGATATATATCAACATTGATTAAAATTTGAAAACTAAATGGAGGTCAAATACTGTCTCCAACTCTGTAGTGATATTAACAGAAGATTTACTTGTGTTGGAATTGCAGAAGTGGGGAATTTAAAGTTCAGCTAACACAATCACATAAATTCTTTTTGCTTGATAGATTTGGCCCTGGATTAGTCATCTACTGGTATGGATTTATTGAAGAGCTGGACTGCCATCGTGAACGTGGCATCCTGCTAAAAGACTGCTTTCCTACTGACATTGTGACTCTGCGACACAGCATGGCTCAGCGCTGATGGTGGGAGGAAGAGGTAAATCCGGAAGCAATTTTACTTTCCTGCAGTGTAAACTAATAGCAGCATCTGCCCTGAACTTCAGTTGAACTCCTGCTGCCCGTGCTTATGCTACTGCCTCTTTACACAAATATATCAAGAGTTTCTGTTTTGCTTCAGACCTCTGTTGTGATCAGCCAAAAAAAAAGACAGACACAACCCGCTCATTATCAGCATTTCTGTCTCTGTCAAACAGCTAGTTTCTAGATACTCATAATCTTTCTTCCTTCCGGTTGGCTTCTTCTAGCTTTTTAAACAAAGACAAAAATATAGAGGCTGAAAGGTGCAACTTCCAGTACTTATTTCTGTTACAGTTGCTTTTAAAAACATGGAAGTTTTCTTAAGGTTTCACTCACAAGTTTGATACTAGTGATCTAGCTGAAACACCTACCCTAACGTGGAAAATTGGTAAAGGCTGTTATTCTGAGGCTTAAAACAATACAGTGCATAGCTCATTCAGCCCAATTGGTAAAACAGAATCATAATTTCTGGCTGTTACAGTAAATGGCCAGATTTTGAGAGAATACTTGGTGTGTGTTTTTCATTGCTGTCTGATTGCTTTAAAAAAAAAAAAAAATGGAATCAATAGCTAACTACTAAAAAAAAAAAAAGGGGGGGGGGTTTAGGGGGTGGAGGTGAAAAGCAAGGATTTATCTAAAGTATATTAGTCAGTGAACCGTGTAGCATGTATCATTTCTTTTATAAAAGCTGAATGATGCTAAAATAACTTCTGTTTTATCTTCCCTCCAGGAATCCATACCTTGTTTTTTTCTTAGCTGACTTTAAGCAAGGAATCTGTTCATAACCCCCGTAGGTACTGTAACATGCAATTTTCTGGCATACTAAAATCAAAAAGAATAACATAAAGAGGCTCTCTACGTGGATTATTTCTGAAGACTATCTTCCTGGAGTTCAAGAAAGGAAGTTCAAAAAGATAAAACAGCACTGGACAGATAAAGCATATAAGTGGGTGCAAGTTTCCTGAGCATTCATGTATTCTTGTAAAAGCATCGTTTTTCTCCTCCTGGAACCACCAAGACTGGAGGTAGAGTGAGGTGGATGTTAGCCTTCCTTCAAGTCTTAGAAAGGTCAATCTCATTCTCTTCGTATGCTCAGCACCACCCAGGCAGCATTATTTAGTCTCAGTTTTCTTCTCTGTATTGGAGGTTGCTTAATGGACAAAAAAAAATTAATCACGTTACTTATTACTCTATCTTGAATTTATGTTTGTAAAGAAAGGACAAAGTATTTGAAAGGGTCAAACAAGAGTTCATAAGTATGTTCACAACGTTCAGATTTTCACAGAAGTTAGGCAGAGGTACAGGTCTGTTTTGGAATTAGAGGTATGATAACAGTCTTCTTAAAGCACAAATCGATAACCTCTTCCATAAGGAAAGCGTCTTTAAAACATTACTGTGCCTATTCATCTTTTTTCAGTTGAGGTGATACTTGTGCATCTATATGATTTCAAGAATCACATGTGAACTATTTGCTGTCCTCTGAGTTAAAAAATTATTACTATTCACTGTTTTTTTTCAGATGCGTACACAGTATTTATGTTTTGAACTTTTAGTTGTCGCTTCAAAACTTTTTGGTAAGCATTAGATTGGAGTTTATCATTTTGATAAATTTTTCATTGTCAGGAATAAAATATCTTTAGCCTTAGTGCTTGTCCCTTGTTGCAGAGATAAGTTAGTATAGCTCTGCTACAGTGAGTAAGTAGCTGGTATGTAGAGATAATTTTCTTAGTTTCAAATGTATAGTAGTTTGAATATTTTTTTTCATACCTGCAACTTGTTTGTTTACAACTATTTGAGGTACTGTGCTTAGCTTATTCTACCTGACCAGCTTTATGGATCTGCACATAAAGATACAGAGAAGCAATCTGCGAAGTGTACCTACTTGATGTTGCTGCATTTAGGGTGTTGCTGCCCTGGGGACTTTTAACTGTAGTTTAGGTTAGCAGAGAGTGCAAAATCAACAGAATTAAAAAAGAATTAAGAACATTATTATAGTAGAAAACTTAAAAGTAATGGATGTCTATGTGAAATAAGTTTTAAGGGCAATGTGGATTTGTTTTAGCTTGTGCATATGCTTTATGTTGTATGAAATCATTTAAATCAGCTTTTACATGACGCACTAATGCTGTTTTCTTCTTTTTGAATAAATTAAATTTATCTGCACAGATGTTGAAAATTCTGCTCAACCTCCATCAAAGCTTTGCTTTATTTGTTTTTACATTAACCAAATTTATGTGGGGGGACACAGATAAATCAGGTTAGCCTTGTATTTGTTTGTTTATTCTTCTACCTAATGCTGTGGCATAGCAGGTTGGAGAGCAGTACAGCTGCCTTTAATCAGAATTTTGACCTAATCTTTATATATATTGCCCCTTTAGGAACCTGTGTATTAAGATGAAGTTGAAATAAACCACAAAAATCCTGCACTCATTTAATCACGTGCAACCAAAGCAAGCTCTGCCACTACAAAAATTATGCTGTGTCACTATTTTAAATGCTGAAAACAAGATTAAAAAACAATTAACTTCATAATCTCTACCTGTATAATGTCCTTTGTGTATTTCCTGTTTATCAGCTGTAAACATCAACTTAAATATTAAAGAAGAGAATACTGTTTTTTTTCTGAGTTGTTGGGTTTTTTGTTGCTGTAGTCATTAGAACTCTAACATTACAGCCAAATCCAGTTTTATGGAGTATTCTGTGGAGTGCGCTAATGAATTATGCCATGCCAGAAAACAGAAGTGCGCATAAAACTAAATGATGTTCCCACTAGCATATATAGACTTGCCAAGCATCTGCTCTTATAAATGCTGTCACAGGGCCTGTTCAGAGCTTTAGAGATTGGTGCAAGTAGTGTTGAACGTGGAACTAAAATTCCCTCATATTGGAGTAACACTATAATTGTTGCAGAGCACATTGAGTAGTCCAAACTAGAAAGAAAACACTTTTAGCATTTCTGTGTTCTGGGAAGTCATTATTAACATGAGTTTAAATAAACCTTTCCTAGAGCCTGATCCAAGTGGAAAGAACTTCTGCTCTATGCTGAAGAAAAGGGATGCTTTCCTGTGCTTACCTCACTACTTTTTTTTTTTTTAATCAAAACAATAGTATAGATAGTACAGGAATAATTTCTATCCTGTTTTGTTGCTCATTCAAAAAACCTCACTGTTTCCTAGTATTTGCTTTCAGGTTTTTTCCCACCACATCTTGAATTTACCATGCCCTTACCACTTCCCTTTACTTCTTGCCATTTTCATTTTCTACTTTATTTAACAGTTTCTCATTTACTCATTTTGTTCAGTATCCTTCCATTCACCCTCATTCCCCTTTTGAACAATGTATGGTTTCTACATTTGATGAGTGCTGGTTCCAGTTCTGTATGCAGTCACTTTCATCCACCATCTCAAGCAATTTTGGGTTGATTCTAATTTAAATAGCAGCTTTAGATACCTGGCAAAGCATCTCATATTTCCTTCTATTGCACTGTTGTAATGCAGCAGTGCAATGCTGTGTTCTTCATTCTCTTGGTGTGCAGCATAAGTCATTTTCACAGTAGACACAGCAGAGCTGTAGTGCAGTTTAATCATCCACAAGAAGGTCTATAGAAGTGAAAGGTTTAGCTTCCTTTCTCTACCAAACTCTCCTTGGCTTAGAAGGGAAAGCATGACTAGCTCCATTCCCAAATCACAGTTGTTCTGGCAAAAGCTTGTACATCATACAGGTTGTTATCATTTACCAGAGCTGCCTTTAACTACTCCAGGGTCAAGAAAAAAAATAAGAATTGAACTCAATTCTTCCTTTTACTTCAGCTGAAGTAGTCTAACTTGCTTCTAACAGAATCTTCTGAATGCCGAGTGAGGGTGGGTCACAGACCCATTACAGACACATACTTGTTATTTCAGAGATAAGGTTATCTATGTTAAGACCTATGCTGCTTAGATATTAATTTAATATTACAAAATTAACTAGCAAAAAAGTTACACCTATTTTGTTATTGTAAATCAGAGGGCCAGTTGTTTCAGACTTGCAGGTTATTCAGAAATATCTGTTTTATTACATTGACAAAAGAAGAAACCTCAAGGGTTTGCTCTTTACCTTTGTCTGATAGGAACTTAAAGTGTGCCTGCTGAAAAATGAGCTAGCTAACAATGGGAGCTTGGCAGCAACCTCACCATTTATAGAGAAACCGTCTATCTAGTACGATCTGTATAAAATAGACCTTGCTTAGGTTAGTGAAAGGTCAAAACTTAGACAAAGTTTGGATAGTCTAAATGTGTTACTCAAAACTAACTCTCCTGTGTATAGTAAATATTATTTGAAGCTGTATTATTAAGAACATGCCAGGATTCAAAAGATTAAATAAGGAAGATGTAATTATGAGCTAAATAATAAACAGAGCAGTTTTAGTCCCCCTTGTGTTTTTCACTTTCCTGCTATTGTTTCTTATATGGCTGTTATACAAAGAGTAGCTTAGGTCAGCTACTATAAATTATGGTTTTCGTACAATAGTAATCTACTAAAATTATTTCAAAGCTGGATCAAAGAGCTTCAAAAGACTTTGTGAAAACTTTTCCACATAATAAAAAGACTTCATTTTGATGTCCTATTTTTATCACAATCCCTTTCTTGATTTAGAGTGTATCTTACAGTACTCAGCTAGCTGTGTTGATATGCTATTGAAACACAAGATCTGCATAATTTATTTGCAGCCTAAAATAAAATGTGGAATGGTAATATCAAATAACCTCTTTTTAAATGCATTACCTGGTATGTTTTTCAGGTCAACTTAGAAAAAAAAACATAGCCTAACTGAAAAGACTTTCAATAATAAAAAACAAGACTTCAAGTGGAATTTTACCTTTCTTCCTTTCACAATATAAAAATCATGCTCACAATTATAGCAATTATTTGCAATAATAGCAATAATAATTCTCAGCAGCTTTTAGCTGACATCATGTCCTCTAAGGTATCAGGCTCTCCTCCTGGACTTTCTCCCTCACTCCTGGCTTTCACCAAATGTGAACAATCACATATCATCTGCACAGATCCATAGATGAAGCTTTGTGATGTCAAAACAAAATGAAATGTCAATGCAAGTGCAAGGAGACAAAGTAACAATATTGAAACCATGTCAGCGCACATCTACAGAGACCACGTTACTCTGTCAGGGTGATTTTAGGAAGATCACTTTGAAATGTTAAAATGAAATGAAACTAAGTCAATTAGGTAATAACAATTGAGGTTCGGGGATTAATTGAGGGCCTAGGGTGAAGCCAGTGACCATTAACCCCAGTTGGTTATTAATTCTTGGAGAAGTGTCCTTTGCTAAGGTTGTCCTCCTAGAAAGGAGGAGGTTTTTTTGCCTATATTGTGTAAATACTTTCCACTGTTGCCTCTAACAACAATATCACATAGGGCATTATAAGGCAAGTTAGCACTAATATAAGTTTTCATAGACAGTGAATACACCTAGTACCAGCAAGTATTTTCTTCTGAATAGGTATAGTGACACTTTAAAATTTAAAAATTTGACTTCATGTCCTGAACCATGTTTACCTCTAAGAACTTTCTAATTTAAATAATATAAACAAGGAGATGCATTCTCACAGTCACACAGCATCTGTCATGTGCATTGCACAAGTACTCATCATAAAGCAGGCATGTGAAGCAAACAAGAATTAGAGAACTTCCCCCAACAGTAATTAAGTAATTATTTCTTAAGAAATGCAAAACTATCAGCTAGACAGGGTTACCAACTTTCTACAAGTTCAGGCTTCCAAACTATATGAACATAGCATAAAGACATAGATGTGACTTATGATACATAACATTCATTCAATACTATCAATGAGCAATTCTTACCTGGATCAATGTTTGTTTGATCCAATGGGCTAATACAATATGATATCTGCCAAGTCTCCCGAGTCCCTGCCCTAAGCAGAAATGATATTGAAATAAAATTGTTTTATATTTATTGATTTATTTCTAAGCATACTTACTACATATAATAATTATTAGTAGTAATAAAAATCAGCTACCCTTTCTTTTACAGAAGTTATAGTTATTTGCTTCTGTTTATAAGCTATCTTGGAAGAGGTCTTCAGCAAAGGGCAGCAATTGTGCACATATCCCTATCTAACAGGGTGGTATTCCACGTTTAAGTGGTGAGGTGTGTACAAAGACATTTCTGTGAATTGACAAGTAACAGTGACATTAACAGGCATGGCAGGGACAAGTGGATGAGCTGCACACTGAGAAGCCTGCATAGGGCCCTGCATAGGGCCAGGTTTTAGAGCTTGAACTGTTCTTTTCTGAGCTCTATCTTCAGTGTGAAGCTAGAAGTGCTTCAGAGGTGTTACAAGCATTTCTAAAAGCACTTTGAAATTTTCAGCAGAAGGCTACTGTGGGAATTGCAAGATTTGTTGTTATCAGAAAACAAAAATTATATAGAAATAGCTCTCCCACCCCCCCCCCCAAAAAAAAATCCATTTAGCTTTTCTATAAAAGGCATTCTCATTACACTCTATTTTACACTCTGCCTCAGCAAGATAACTCCATAACAAGCAGAAAAAAATGAGTTTAATCAGTTTGTTTCCATATGCATTTTGAGTATCTTCAATGTGTTTGGCATTGCATTACATAGAAATGAATAAACACTTTTAGGAAAAAAAGATGCTCTAGCTATACATCTTGAAAATAAGGTGCAGGCGGATCTGCACCTTATCCCTCCTGAGACAAGTCCAGCTATATAGATCAACCTAAAGATCAGTCCAACTTATTCTTTAAAAAAAAAAAATCCAGTGATGGAGATGCTTAGAAAAATTAATAATCCATCCTTATTTGGTTAGGAAAAAAAAAATCTATTGTTTTAACTTTTTTTTGCTATACAATAAGCCTGTTAGATCTCATCCAATTCTAAATGAATAGAGACTCTGGCACCTGCATTTTTTCTCTGACCTTCACTACATGAGTATTTTTCTCTCAGCTCAAGTCCTTCCAATATTTTTGTGAAAAGTTTTGAGATTTATAATCATAGTTGTTGCTCTGCAGCAGTTTCTTCCAATTGGTCTACTATTTTGTTCTGCTTTTAGAAATACAGTGCCTTATTTACAAGTTCGTTGCAAATATATTCCCATAATGATAAGTTAATGACTTCTACTTAGGCTGGGGTTCTTTATATTACCCACATGCGGTTTATCCTCAAGTCATCATTTCTTCATCCAATTCTTTTCCTTTTCAAAGACTATTGTTAAAACATGTAATGCTATAATGTAATGGAAAGTTCTACAATAGTAGCAGGGTGGCACAATCCTAAGCTGCAGCAAACGAGGACAGGAGCCCGAATGCATCAGCTGTGGACACAAGAACAAAGGAAAAAAGAACTACTTACCTTTGGAAGGCCTCAGGTATACAGGGGTCTCCAGAGAGACACCCTCACCTCCACTGCCATCTCTTAAATGAGGAGTGGAAGTAGTGGATCCTGACTCCAGCCCTCCTGGTCATTACTCAGGTGCATTGTATGCACCTGAGCTCCCCTGGCTTGGCCCTGCCTTCCCACCAGGTGCTCAATCACTGTTTCAGGCCATGACTTAGCATTTCTACTAGAATACATTTTTGGAGTTCTATCTTCATAGAATCCTCAGAGTTGAAAGGGACTTTCAAAGTCATAATGCCAACACTAGACATCAGAGACATGTGAGTTACAGCCTAGTTTGGGAAATAAACATTTACTTAAAATACATAAATAGAAAGACATCTGTTAAATGGAGCCCAAAGCAGCAACAAGTACTTTTACTTAGGTGCATATTTGCCAAAAAGCTCCAGGCTCTGAGTTCCTGTAGTTGGTTTGACTGTTTTCATGAACCTATTACTGCTGATCCAAGTTCTCAACTATACTGATGAGCTGATATCAACCTTGCAAATTGTAGGAGGCTTCCAATAAAATAAGTTGTCCTGTGCTTTCCTTTCACCCTGACCTTTCCGTAAGTTTTGCAGTAGGAAGCCAAAGAGGTAAAGAATAGTAAGAGTGGGTTGTGTTCCAGCAAGCCACAGCCCTGGGAAACTCAGTGTTTTCTGGTCTGACAAGCAAACGTGTCAGAGGAATGTGAGATAGTAAGTGTCGCAGACTGGGATTTGTCTCCTATCTACCTAATCCACACTGTCCTAAGACTGAAACAACCCTGTCCATGAACACTTTGCAAAGCAGTTTTTTTGTTCCTTGACCAGAGACAGATACTTACTCAAATAAAGCTAGTAATAACTACAGACAGATTAAAATAAAGTCTCTTGGATTTAAGCAGCAGGGGGAGTTTTAATTTTGTCTAACATGAGGTATGTCTTAGACTGCAAGAAATAACACTGAAGAGTCTATTTGGAGTTTTCTTTACTCCTTTTAGGCAGTCTTTAGTATGGCATTTGCTGTCTTCCTGCCCCCACTTTACAAGCTGTGCATCTCTCCCCTTCATCGTTAGTCAGGCACACCAACTTATTTATACATAGCACTCAGTTTGTAAGAGTGCTCAGCAGACTGCAAGCTGGATTTCTCATCCTTCTTCCTCTCTGCCCCAGATGATGTGAAAGGGGCTACAGGTCTGTTTCTGGTTTCTTTCTTATCCTACTCTGTATTGCTAGATTAATCTGAGAGAACTGGTGCAGCTCTGCTGGCATCTGCGTTCAGGAGATCATGCTGATTTATGGTGGCTGAGAATTACCCCCATCATTCTTAAATAGGGACTGTACTTCATTCAACCTTAGGTCTTCTGCTAAGGTTCTGGCATGTACTTTTCCAAAGTAGGCAAGGTAATTAGGTCCCACCCTACTTTCTCAGGCATTCTCTAAAGGTTACAGTGATGTTTACTAACAGTGACAGTCTGTTTTGCTATCCTTGTGACACAGCAAGTGCAGCAGCAAGCACCAGCACAATAAGCAGAAAGTATAAGCTTAACTTCTTGTGCTTAAACAATGAGCTCAGAATTGCTGTGTTCCCCAGTGCTCTTTCACCAATGAAACTGTTTCACAGTTTCCCTGTATCTTGTTTTACTCAGTATTTTTTCCACATGTATTAACAATAAAATTAGGACTGAAATAACTATATCATGCATCTTGTTACCTGCTTCCCCATCCTTCCCTACTATATTAGTTCAATCCAATTCCTATTTCAGAATCAGCTACCCAATACAGCTCTGCTTGTTTCACACAGAGGAAACAGCCACCCCCCTCTCCCCTACGCTCACCCTGGCCAAAGGCTTTCTTGCAGTGCAGGGTGACACCTCACAACATTTGTGGATGCAAGTTATGTTTTTAATTGCTAATCTGGCAAGTATATTGACACCAACCCACTAATGGTATTAAAGCAGAATGTTACAACAGACTTCCTCTGTCTATGCAGCCCTTGCCCAGTAAGCCCGTAAGTGATGGCTTCCTGTTTTTAATAAATAACAACAGCTACACTGCAAAGTGTTTTCTGATTTCTTGGCCTCGTATTTCCTCAAAGATATCAAAAAGAATTTTCCTGAATTCTTTGGCAAGGTGTGTTTGATGTGAATCAAAATCAAAAAGGAACAAAGGGCCCATCATACGGATGAAATCTTATGTTTGAGCCCAAGCCTTGATAGTCCAGAGACAGAACCAAAATATAACTCTTCAGTTTGATAGATTTAGTTTAGACTTGTTCACCAATCTAAATACTTCCCATTTGCCAACACGTGAAAAAATTGAGATATTTTTAAATAATCATTTCAATATCTAGTTTGCTTTCTCTGAAGTGAGAAGAATGTATAGAGAAATTTCCATTGACCACAAGATTGGACTGTTTTCTTCTGAAATATCCTTGATCTTTGATATCTGCTTAAGTTGTGGAACCAGGTCTTCTCTGCTGTAAATCAGTACTCCTGAAGCAACTTCAACACACATACATATTTGCTGATTTACAATTACTGAAGTTCTGGTGATGCAATTTAAAAGCCCGTGCTTGAAGAAGGAACACAGAGCTGATATAGTCTTTGCCAAAAACACCCTGAGATATGTATTACAGGGTACTGGCAAGTTTTAGGTATGTCTGAGTAGCACAAAGTTTGCTGTATGGTAGATGAGCACACTGAAGATGTTGACATTTGTCATATTATAAAAGTTATCTTTGTTCTGATAAAGTTACCTGTGTGCCATTGTTTATCTAGTCAGAAGTACATATAAACTATTATTTGAATTAAAGTAAAAAAAAAATCTTGCATCTTTCAGATATACAACTGATTTGTTCCAGAATTGTTCTGACTGATACAGCATGTTTTAAGATTCTGTTCATCTTTTAAAACATATTTCTTGAGTCACTGAGCTCATCAGACCAAAAAAAGTGCTGAACAATTTTCAAATAACAATGCATGCTGATGTCGAGTTGCTTGCAAGACACAGATCCACCATTCTTCCATATTCCTAGACATATGAAAGCTAAACAAAATGTGTGTCTAAAGAGGCTAAGATATGGCTGACCTGAACCAAGGAATGAAGGTACATACAAGAGTCCTTTAATGCACTTTTCCACTTCTTCCCATATTCCACTCATCTTTACAAGAAATCAACCACTTGAAGTTTGTAAGACAAAGGTTAAGGAAAACAGTAGGTGGCCAAGACCAACACAGACATAGACCTGAAAATATCGCCAGAAAGTCCTTTCACAAAATACCTCCAGATTCAGAAGACTCTTACTGATGACACAGACTGAATGTAATGGAGTTACAAGGATGTACCAAAGACGGTCAGGAGGACTTCCACTTCTATCCTAATGTGTAAAGTGAGAAGATGAAAACTGGGCTATCAGGTCCTGCAGCAAACTATTAGATATGCACTTGCAAAATATCCTACTTGCAAAACTAGCAGGTTTGTTACATAAATAGCTCATGCAGAATGAATTCAGGGACCTCTCAATTGCAAGAAGAAATGATTTTTTAAGGAGTCTCTTATCTCTGGCTAATGAGATATAAGATAAAAAGCCCAACAAGCGTGACAGTAACAAAAATAAAAATAAAAAGCAGATGCTGCTTACCTCAGGTTCTAGATTGATTGAGATTGAGAGCTGGGATTTTTACAGTTGATTTGTGCTAAACAAGTTCTACTCCTCCAAGTGAAGCAAAGTCATACTTAATACAGCTGAAGCTGTATGGATTCAGGATGCTTTCCTGGCCACACCATCTGGAACACATTACTGATGTAGTCCACAACTACTGTATGATGCCGTCCTTCAGCTGTGCTGTTGTCAGTACACAGGCAGGCTTCAACCCTAAAGCGATTCCATCTGGGACAGACTTCTAGAAACTTTCAAAGGCTTATAGCTTGAATCATAAAATCATTGTGTGAAACTACACATCCAGTTCCCTTATCTGAGACCAAACAATTCAGCTATACAGAGCAATCTAAGAGAACAGTTTTCACCACGAAGTGTGTACAAAGCCATAAACTTTGTGAAGGTGCCTGTCTTGGACAGCCCACGTGCTGAAGCTGAGAATAGTAAAGTTAATAATAGCTACATGACCCCGGTGTACTTCTTACCTTGTTACACACTTTGGAAGGTATTTAACTTCACAGCTAATGGAGCAGATGGACTACAGTAACCTGAAGGCTGAAGGGGATCACAGCTAACAGCCTCCAACTACAATTCTAATAATAGGCCTGTTACAGCAATAGCAGATTAAATACCTGCCCTTGACTTCAAGGTGTACTTGTGTTGTTTAGATACACACATCTCATGCTGAGAAGTCCTAGCGAATAACATGTGTCCTGCTACTATTATTTAAGGATTGACAAATTATTCATTTGACGTAAGTAATTTTACAACATTTAAGGCATTCGTTTTCTTGCTGTTACTGACACAGGCAAACCCAGACATTAAAATAAAGTTTATCGCCAAAGACTGCTCTGAAGTAAAGGGCAGTGCCACAGCTTCTAGATTCCATGTGTAGCTGTACTTCAAAACTTCAGTGTTTTGCTTTCTTGGTTTATCACTTGTTGGAGTCGTTTTTTTGTTTCCCAAAACATTCAAAGGCAATGTTATGCAGAAGAAACCAAAATATTTGCATTCTATTTTTGTACTTGTGTACTGTGACACAATTTTCTCCAAGGCAGAGTCAGGTTGCTACATACTGGATCTGAAAACTGCAAATAACCAGCATACAGATTTGTGTCTTAGATTGCCCAGTGAAATTCACTACTGTTAACAGAATTTAGCACTTTAAATATTTTAGCCTTCTCTCAGCTCTAAAAAGCCTTATACAAAACTCTAAATTAATTCAGTGCTACCACTAATGTTCAGTGGTGAATGTTGCACACAATTTAGAAAGCCAGGGACTGTAGTTTCTAAGCACTATGTAACAATATATAACAGGGTATCTGTTGCAGTATATAAATTCCAAGAGATTATTTGAAGAATGAGTTGGGCTTTCCTAGTGCAGTCAACATCAGCTTAAACCTATCTCTTCTAAACATTATTTAACTAATATTCCTGTGGAATAATTGTTAAGCCAATTAACACAGCGTCAGTGCCTACAAGTTTTTCACTAGTAAACAAACTCTATTGAAATATAGAAAACAGAGCCCTCTCTCAATACACTTGCATGCAAAGGCAAGTGGCTACAGAACCTTCTTGGGCTCAAAAAGATGCAAGTAGGACTTCAGTCCCATGGGCACATTTAACAGTCTTCATAGGTTCGTAGAACCATTAAAGTTGGTAAAGATAACTATAATCATATAGTCCAACAGTTGATTGATCACCCCTATGCCCCTTAAACGATGTCCCTCAGTGCCAATCCTACCCTTTTCTTGAAAACAAAGAAAAAGGTGAGTGTGCCACAGTCATTTTTATGCAGAAAACCCAAGTTCTGTGGGCCAGAAAGCGAGAAAGAGAATGAGAATCACAGTCCTATGTCAGGTATGTCTTCAGTAAAACCTAACCTTATCCTTCACATGAAGAAAATCAAATACATATTAATGCACTTACCAAAATGCCACTGTACAAGAGAAGGAACAGCAACTCACTCTGCTCCCATATGTTTTCTATAAGGAAGAAGTTGCTATCACTGTACTTCAAGTAAAGATTGATTGGCTCACCATATGTAGGTCTGCTTTTTGAGTCACATATAGACAAAACCCCACAGCCTGAATGAGATGGGGCAAGGTAATTGTACAGTCAAGATACTTTGGCTTGTGGGGAATTCTGATGTCAAAAGCCAAGGTGTTATTTGCATTGAACACCTGAAAAATGAGCTTCTGGAACCAGAATGAGACAGACTGGTGTTCTTAGTTTAAGGCATCTAGATTAATTCTTTTTAGATCTGACCTTTAAAGGAACTAAGACAAGAGCTACAAAAAGAGAAAACAAATAGACTGACTTCATCTCACTAGCAATATCCTTGATGTTTCTGATGAAATGGGAGATGTTTCCATAAGCAGTGAATATTTTTCACATTATAAAAAGTTAAATAGAAATACTCTAAGTAGAAATAATATAAGTTTTGGGGATCTCATTCTCTACCTTTTCCTGACACTCAACAGGATGTCCAGTTTCTGCAGGCTTCTTCAATGCCTTAGCCCAACTAGACTCATTTCAAAACAGAGCATCCTGGTTCCTCCAGTATTCAAAAATTCACAAGCCTTAGTTCCTGTACATTTGTTTGCCTTTCAACCTTTCTACTCTATGCTGAAATGCAGTCAGAACACCCCTAGTTCCTCCATTTACCATAGCTCATAACTTGAGGAGGCCCTGCTGGTTTAACAGGCAGACATCAAAATCACAGTGGATCTTAAATGGCATTTTCTGAGTATGCCTTCTGTTCAACCTTTTTGAGTTCACCCAGACATGTGCAGTTCTTGCATGATTCAACAGTATTAGCAGTAAGGAGACATTCACCACATAAGCAAAAAACTGTAAGCTTGAAAACACTCGCTTCGCTCTTCTGTAGTTTGGGAAGTGAAGTCTAGCACAGCAAAACAAAAAAAAAAGGAATCAGATCTACTCTTAATCTGTGAACAGCTCTCTTGATGAAATCTGTCATGTTTCTGGCTTCTTTTGTTCCTCGTGAAAAGAGCAAAACTGTTATTTTTTCAGAAAGAATTTCCAAATGTTTTGTCTTTCTTAATGTTTCTTTATGATACGGTTCATCACTGCAGGCAAATCTGTCTCATTCATTAATTTTTCTATTGTCAAAACAACGTAACCAATAGTTTATAACATCACAAGCCTTGGACATCAATCATAATATAGAGACTCCCCATTATGTACAGAATTGTCTGTTCCAGTATGTTTGAAAGCCCAGACATGACTGGTTATACATTAATCTGCTGCTACAAAGAGCACAATAGTCTGTATTGAAGTAGTCTATTAATGGCATATGAATTTCTGCATTACTTTTTCACTACTTGTAGTTTTCCAGCTGGCATGAAATTAATCGCTAAGATCACATATATTTTAATGCTCTTTCTGTGAATTTCATACTTGATGCAGGACTTGGCAAGTTCTCTCAAGTTTGGGTTGTTTTTGTTTTTTTTTTCCAGTGCAAACACCTCCCAGCAATAACCAGCAAGCCATGCAGACAGAAAGCATAAGTGGTCCACCACACTGGGGAGAATATTCCAGTTTTGTCACAAGGAGTACAGCACTCACAAACCTCACTGCTCTAGGCATTTTTCTTCTTTCAGCTGTCATCTTCTTTGTCTGGCAGAGTCTTCTCACTAGCCAGAAATACAAGATGGATCTTCTCTTGAAACTATCATTCCTGATATCCTGTATGTAGCCACTAACCTGGCTTAGCTGAAGAAAGCAAGTAATAAGAGTAAGGGAAACACTGATTTGCTTTTTTCCTGTTGACAAAGTGCCACAACTATTCAAAATCGCTTTCCTGTAACTGGTCCTGAATGAGACAGCATATTGAATTAAATACTACAGGATAAATTCAGAAGTGTTAACTGAGTTCTGTTTTGTTGTTTTCCTCCCCCCTTTTAAGTAGAAAACTGTGTGCTTCTCTTCCTCCAGTACCCAATTCCTGCTAGCTCATGTTCCTTCATTATGAGTTATCTGTAGCTTCATTTGACTGGGGATATTTCCTTGCTACTGCTCCTAATGAAGGTCCTTACATCATTGATATTGCCTATCCCTGATGTTATACACATGTGGAAGATATCTTCAGTTACCACTATAGCACTTGTGAAGAAAAATAAAGCATTAACCAAACTTAACCAAAGAAAAAGGAAAGGGAAAACTAATGTTCACCACGTGCACTGCCTTGAGAATTCAGATTATCTTTGTGCTTTTGCGTTGCTCTTTTGTTTTGAAAAATGTGTAAGCCATGATCTTAAATCATTTATAAACTCCCTTTAACTTATTAGCATACACTGACCGCATGAGAGCACCATTTTAACTTTAAACTGAAACACTAATAAAATCCCTACTTGATACCAGATATGTTCAATTTCTAATTTTATTGCATTATTATTCCAGTGGATCCCAAGCACATCTGATTGAAGTTACCATAAAAGTTCCAAATTCAAATTGGATATGCAACCAAATAAACCCCATTGATCACAATAGCCTTGAACTCTGGGAAATTCAGATCTAGATCCAGATTTTGCAGCTGGACTCCATCCCTGCCTTAAATGCAAATCAGAATCAAAGTGCATTGCAACTGCACACATCATTTACAGGAAACATTCAATTCAACATACTTTGCTAAGTGTTCCATCCTTTAATTATTCCTGAATTCCGACCCAACTGTTCACACTGATATCTAAATTCAGACTTTTGCTGCCTTCCTGAACCAACCGTAACTTCAGCACGCATGCATCACTTCTCTACAGAATAAACAATGCAGCAGTGATCTGAATCCCAAGTTCTCCCAACAATTGCTTTGCATCTGAGTAGTTGCACCAGCAGTAGTGGGGTTGCTTCCTTGTCTATATGGGGGAGGGATGCAGTTGCAATTGTAGACCATGACTATATCATACAACATGAAAAGCCTTTGGGCTATCCTCTCAGCTGGTATAAATAAGCAGAGCTCTATTGGTTTCTGGGTGAATGATATTATAATTCAAATCAGAACCATGGTGTTTGTTTATAGCATAACAAAGTATCACAGAAGTGTGTATGCTAAGCCTTAAAGCACTGCAAAACCTAAGAATCTGAGCTTGGATTTCAGTGACTCCAGTGAAGTTATGCCTATTATTTCAGGACAGCTGTGCTGATGTGCACCAGCTGAGAATCTGCCTCTAACTTCTAGATGACAGCAGAACCCAGCTACAGAAGAAGAGAGCAGGGGTGGGAATCTGCCAGAGTACAAACCTCTACTGCTGATAAATAGGTATCAGCCATCTCCTAAATGCACAAGCATCTCTCTCTCTCAAAAGGAAGACAAGAGGATTAATAAGCACATGGAAAAATAATAAAAAGACTTTTTCCTTAAGGAATTTCAGATGTGTGCTTTGTTTGGCATTATAATACAAAGCTTTTTCACCCTGAATAACACCTCACCAGTTACTCATTGTAGGTTCTCACACATACAGTCCTCACGATTCAGAAGAAACTCTCACCTAAAATGCCTTTCAGGACAATCCATGCATTCAGTTACCTTGCCATCTTACGCTCAGTTAGCAGAAGAAATCACCCTCTATTCAGCACACCCAAAAAATCCCAAAGCAGTCAGTAGGAATAAGCTCAAAAGACAGTTTCTTCCAGAACTTCCATGCCGTTCATCCCCATGGGACACAATGCAGTATGTAGAATCACTCTGCTTCACAACAATTATGTAAGAGAAATCACATGTGGTATGAACAGAGCATATAATGAAGAGCAGCAGTATTATATTCAAATAAACCACTGGTTATGTCAAAACTAATAACTTATTTACTGTAGTGGACTCAATAAGTTAACAGGTCCAATGAACCTAATGATTTTATTATCCACTTCCTTATTTTCTCCTGCTTTTCATTGAGACCGGAGCCGATTTTTTCCAGGATTCATGTTTATGCAATCCAAGCATATTGTTATTTGCTACTTTCTGCATCATCATTTTGGCATTCTTAGAAGAGAAGATGATGACGGTTCTGTCTAAATGTTAAAGGAGAGGTTATCACTGACATGGAAGATTATTAGGCTTGATGCAATATAGAGAGCATTCACAGTCAGAAAACAGCATCTTTCATTTTTAGGAATGGAGGTAATTGTGCTTTGTGACAGTGCACATCCTTAAGATGTTATGTATCATCGCGTACTTAAAAAAGCAGTACACTTTTCATTGATCTTTCAGTTTCATTTTGATTTAAAATGCAGATCTTTCCCTCCATTGAAATCTTATCATTTTTATTTTAAAATGTATCGGAAAAAAATCCATTTCAGGCACATGCAGTGCCATAAATTATTTTTTGTGGTTGAAACAGTATTCGCTTATGTCATGGGCTGAACATCCTCCTTTAATAGAATGCTATTTATTGCCACCAGCTGCAGTGCTTAGCTAAGAAAGTTCTTGACACTGGCAATTGCTTTTTCAGCACCGATGCTTCCAGCTGCTAACAGGGGCTTCTCTCTCCAAAGGCAGCCACCCTCTAAAACTGTTCCTTCTGGTGCACAGACAGCTCCTGTCATTGTTACCTGGCACAGGAGCTGGGGAAAGGGATCCAATCTGAACCCACGACTGGATGAGCTCTTAAGACATTGATCTCCTACATATTTAAGAGGCCTTGGCAAATACCACTGACTTGAAAGCTGTCAAACGCATTCAGGAACTTCACCCATCAGTAATGAGGAGGTTCCAAAATTAAGATGCACTTCCAGCTTGTGAGCAAAGGATGCTTTACATAAGTAGCCTCAGATTTAGCGAAAGCAAAAGTAGGCACCAATTTTCTTCAGTAGGCATCAGCCACATATTCACTGGTCTCTATTTCTTTAGGCTCCAGAACAGAGGAAGCTAGACAAAGGCAATTGCTCTTCCTCTCATGGACTGTTACTATTTCTCCACAAACACAGCACTGCCATTTTCTTCTGCCTGTGTCAGTTAGGAGCACCTAAGGAGGAGGAAGAGAGAAGTGGCAGTGGCACCAGGTGTCCCACAGGGCAGCAAGGGTACTGTGCAAGGTACTTCTGTGAAGCGTCAGCACTCACGCAGCTCCTGTGTACACTATCAGTACAACCAGGGTTTGCATTTGTATGAATGCCTTGCTCACAGCTGCACTCCCAAGAAGTCATTGCATGCAATTGGCCTCCACTAAGCAGCAGTCAGTGGCTGGAGGCGGCTGAACTATTTAGCATGGAAAAGATTCCTCTCCTCCCTCAGAAAAGAAACATCCAGTAGGTCAAAGAGGAAGGCTACTTTCCAGTATAGCAGGGATGCCTGTTAAACAGATGCCTGAACCACTGCAATCTAGAATACTTGGGGGAGGAAGGATGGGAGGAGCAGGCCCTGAGCTTTCAGTTTTTCTTCTTTGCTCAAATCAAATATACTTGTATGTAGAAATATGTATATTTGAAAAACCTAGAACATTTCAACTCTGCAATGACTCTAGTTTGATTCTGCCACATAGTTAACTGGCAAACATTTTCAATCTTCTTATTCTCTATGAAAACTAATACATGTAGGTTCTATTTCTTTTTGAGACAGATTACAAAAAGTTTAATCTGCCCATTATGCAATTCCTTTACACATTCAGAGGATATAAGAGACCCAAAAGCTGGAGTTATTTATAGATCAGTGTACAGTTAGTCTTTATTACTTACCTCGCCCCTACAGAAAACCCAAAACAGCTGTTAGCAAGTTACTTTTCCCCTTCACATCTTTAGGCTGGAGACATATACATGTTTTCTTACAAACGAGTAAAAAAAACAAACCAGTACAGCAACTTGACTATAAGCATTAACTGTGACTTCAGAGATTTCATAAAGCACTTCGTGAAAATTACTCTTTTCTCTGCATCTGTATTCTCCTTGGGATGTAATCTGGACCTTACTCTGCCCCATATCCTGATGCAATGCCAGTATCCACTTCTCCATCACTGGAGGAGGTCTGTTCCACTACACTGACCCTATTCTAGCCTCTTCTTAGAGGAAAGTGCAAGACCAGAGATGCGATAACAAAGTCATAAAGAACAGGGCCCTTAAACAGCTCTTCTCCTCCGTTCCAGCTGGACTTCCGCCAACTCAAATGGATGAGTGAGGGCCAAAAGGCATTTTTAGTGCAACTCTGTATTTAAGGCTAAATTATCCCCTGGATGACCCTAGAGTCAATTTACGGGTGCAGGAACTAATGCACAATAGAGTTCAGAAAGACTCTACAGCCCAGTTTTGGAAATGCCTAGATACATGCCACTGGTGAGATAACATGGGGGAAGAGAAGGGAACATATATGGAACTTTTCTTAAACACACTTATTTATTGTTTTCTAACAAAACCAAATAGAAAGCTACTCTGATTTCCCATTATTCCAAAGAAAATTTGGTCTACTGATTTTAATTCATATTATTACTGCTTAGAACTGTAATTTAACTCCGCAGACAAGTTGTCCCCTGAGGAGTTTAGCAGTTCAGCAGTGTAACTCCTCTTGTCCCTACAAGATACGAGAAGCATCTGGTTGTATTGTGCATACATACACACCATGATAGTGATGGTGAGCAGGAGCCCTCTTAGCTCCCCTTCTCCTAAGTGTCATCTTCCAGCTTTCCATGAACAATGCTCTGCACTGGGGAGTAAGCAAACCAACAGAAAGAAAGCCTGTATTAGCATACATTCCCTGTTCCTTTCACACATCAAGAATCTTAAAGAAGGGGCAGAAAAACTGGCCAAAATGCAAAGCACAAATCTGTGTTTTGTTAGCTGCCATGTTACATGGCAAACTCAGTAAGAAACTTGTTTTTACATTCCATGTAAGTTGCTCTGCTGTAAGTTCTGGGACATTTTTTTGTAACCCTTCCTTGGTGGAGAGCAACCCTCTTCAGTATTTACTTGGGATTAGATCCCTTGAGGTTCCCTGAGTAGCACTGCTCAGTACATGTTTTGGGAGTTTTTTGTTGTTGCTTGGTTGATTTTTATTCTCAATACTCTAATTTTTAACTATTATTGTCAGTTGATTTAAGCTGCCACACAAAATGGCTAAGCTTTATTCAGTTCTGAAGTCATACTTTGAAAAGGACAACAGGAAAGATTCAGATTTTCAGATCAAGTCAATTGTAAATCAAATGCATAAAAATCTTTTGAATAATAATTATGCAGGTGCAGTAACGTTCTCATTTTATGGTAATATTGTCTTTCCTCTTGCACATCAGAATTTGCATGCATAAATTTCTTAAATGCATCTTGAAAAAAAGTTTTTCTAAATCAACAATGAAAAAAGCATTGCCCAGAGGTTGAGAGCAGCTAACAAAACAAATTAATGTTGTAGCTGAATGTAGGAGTGAAGTGAAAAATTGTTAAAGTGAGTTTAGTATATTTTACTGCTATTTCAATAAAAGTTATAGTTATGACCATAAAAAAAATATAGCTAAGACAACCACATAGAGCTATATTGTCTGGCTGTTAATCCTACTTGCTTTCTGTAGGTTTCACAACTACCCACAGCTTTCCTTTCCATGAAGCACAATTTCCCATATAAACATGATGCTTTAGTGTTTTATCACTTAAGGCTGCAACTTGGCATCATAGCAGGTGCCTATATCTGCTCCATAGGAGCATGAACAGTACTCAGGATTCTAGTGAGGCAAAACAAACAGGCAGGAAATGACTTATGTCACTAACTAAAGGAGAACAATGTCTCAGCCACAGCCCACACAGCAGTTGTGATTTGCATCCCAAGCTCCTCCAGCATCTCAGTAAGTATAGGTGCAAGAGCTGAAAGGATGCTGGAGGCACCTCCCTGCATGCAGCTGGTCAACATGGCAAACAGAATTTTACTTGTTCCCTGGAACACAGTTCCCACCAGCAGTTGGAATCAACCACAGCACTCAAACACTGCATAAAACAACTTCTGTCCCATTCACATCACTAAATGAGAGTGTTAGGAAGACCTTATTGCTCTCTTTCAATACCTGACAGGTGCTTACAGCAAGAACAGGGTTGGTCTCTTCTCACTGGTGACAGGATGAGGGGAAATGGCCTCAAGTTGCACCAGGTTAAGTTTAGGTTTGATATCAAGAAACACTTCTTTACAGAAAGGGTTGTTAAGCACTGGAATGGGCTCCCCAGGAAGGAGGCTGAGTCACCACCCCGAATGTGTTTAAAAACCATTTGGATGTGGTGCTCAGGGACATGATTTAACAGAGGGTTGTTAGGGTAGTATGGTTAGGTTGTGGTTGGTCTCAGTGATCTTGAAGGTCTTTTCCAACCTGAGCAATTATATGATTCTAAAACATTTGCACCAGATATTTAAATTAAATCCTTATAGCAACCCCAACACCAGTTTGCCTGTTGAGCAGCTATGAAGAAGTAGTGTGTTCAGCTACCTTATAGAGGTCATTTTTATGCTGGTGATTCCAAAAGCAGAGAAGTAGGGCAAGCTTTTTTTCTGCCTGAGGCAATCTAACCATCTATTCAAGAAGCTTAACTGAGCAGCCTAATTTCTAGATACAAGCATTCAAACTTCCCATTAAGTTACTGTCAGAGACTTTCCAGAATCTTTTGAACTGGCCTATATTTAGCACATTTTAACTAGCCCTAAAAATAAAGCACTGGTACAATTTTAAGCCAGTAGCCAAGCTTTCAGCAGTAATCCAAAATGGATGCACTTTATGCCTGAGTTGCCTAACTTGAAATAGAGAATGGGCCAAGCTTTCAGAAATCCTCAAGATACACCTTGAAAAAATTTGAACATTATCTGAGTGCTTCAACAACAGAAGCAGTGAAGCAAAAAAATGTTCCTGCTTACAGTAAGTGCCTTTGATCAGTCCACTTGGGAATGGCAAGCTTGTTCTGTTGCTTTATGACAAGAACACGAACATGGCAGACGTGAGTAGCCATGTGTTGAGACCTCAAAGTTACAAAAATATTATTAAAAGCAAGAGCAGCCCAAAATTAACATAATCCAGACCAAATATAAGCATATATCATGCAGGTAGGATCCCACAATACACAAGTTCACACAAGGGAAAAAAGCTCCAAGTTATGTAAGAGTAAAAATAAATTCTCTCTTGAAGACGTCATGCAGTTGCATAGGCATCTCTGAACTGAAAGTAAAGAATGATAGGCAAATAAATAAATGAATCACTCTATTGAGAATAAAACCAGGCTTTTATAAGTTAACGAAAGTTTGGAGTTTCAAATGCACTTTTTCCTTCTGATTTTTGTATATTTTATACAGTTTTGCTGTATTTTGGATGACCTGAATAAGCTAGTAATATATACATCAGGGCACTACTCAGGAATTGCAAGATGGTTTTGCTAAATAATTCCATCAAGGTTTTACTTGGATGCAGGTAGAAACTCACAGTTAAAAGCATGTAATACAACAGAACATTTGAGTACTTTTTTGGACCATAAACTTACCTATTCCAAAATTCCTGTTCCAACAACATTCCCTGGAAAATCAACTGTAGCATCAAAGTGTACAGAAAGAAGTGAGAACACCGTGCAGAATTTAATGTGAAGAGTGACAAGTCAGTGTTAATGAGAAAGGAGAGTCCATACTATAGGTAGTCATAGCCAAAACCAACAAAGCTACTTCCACTAGGACTCAAAGAATAATTTTTGATGTAAGTTCTAGCATTACCAAATGTCACAAAAAGGAGGCTGCTAGTGTTGGAAATGAGAAGATACTTCATCTTCAGCCAGAATACTAAGTCCATTCCAAAGCTCACTCGAGTTACTGGAAGCCTTTCCACTGTCATCAGTAATACCATTTTTTTCCCCATTTATTTCCTTCCTGCTTTCAATATGGAGGGGCAGGTATCTTCCATGTAACTTCAAGAATTAGAAATATACTCTATATTATACTTATGAATTAATTCCATAATTATAAACATCAGTATTTACCTCAGCATTATATGTAATCCAAACCATACTTCTGAAGTAAATAAAATAGAAACAATAGAAACTGTGCCTTAATTCTGCCTCCCCAATATTCCAATACTCTTCTGGGAAAGGAAAAGAATGGAAAAATGCTTCCACAGTTTTTCTAAATGCCATATTGATATCCTAGTACTCAAATAACATTATTTGTTTGAGAATAATATTGTATGGCAAGAAAAGTACCAGATACTAAGAAAAAACAGTGATGAACCAATATTCTAGTAGCTAAACCAGAAATGTTGTTAGATGAAGTACTTTAGTGGTATGAATAATATTGCATGCCACGTAATAGTTTTGATGGAGCTTTATCTAAAAGAAAGGATATGTTGATCATTCTGGGAACACAAGATGTTCTTTAGGATGCAAAGCACTATTAGTGCACCTCAAGATATCTTAACATTCATGATTTGAAAGTAGTCACCAACTAACCCTGGCCACAGAAGAAAATTTAATCAGTACTCACCAGTCTTTATTAGAGGTGCAAATCACAATTCACAGGCTGATTCTCAGATTACTATTTCTAAATTCAGGAAAAACAAAGATCTGAATGCATCAATAAATCCCAGCAACACAGTCTGCAACAAGCCCTTTCCACACATGCTAACAGCAAAAGAGTTCATTCTCAGCATGAAATTTCATAATTTTAACCCAGATAAGAAAGGGAAAAGCCCTTATGATTTGGCTCACACATATCATTTCTCATGTTTGCTGAGCAGGTGAATGCTTCAAGTGCAGCATCATGGAGAGCACGTGTATCCATTTCCATGAGTACTGCAATAGTAAAGAGACTGCCTTCAGGCTGACCCACAAAACATCTGTAGAATTGTAGGACCATAGAAATCCCAAGCTGGAAGGGGAGTTCAATTCTGGGTTGCCCACAAGACCACTACAAAAAACAGACAACCACAACCAAAATTTCTGAGGGAGTTGTCCTAACACTTCTAGAACTCCTGTAGCTCAATCCACCATACCCACTACCCAGGGGTGCCTGTTCTAGTGCCCATAAGCCCATCCACCTTCTGGTGAAGAGCCTTCCCCTAATACCCAACCTAACCACACCTCCACTGCCACCCAACACAGCTCCATGTCATTCCCTTGGTTCCTACCACCAGAGAGCAGAGTTCAGCACTGCCCCTCTGCTCCCCTTGTAATGAGGTATAAGCCACCATAAGCCTACAGCCTGCTCTGCTCCAGGCTGAACAAAAAAAAAGGACCTCAGCCATTCCTTATACACCTTGCCCTCCTGACCCTCCACCATCTCTGTAGCCCTCCTTTAGATACTCTCTAATAGCCTTATGACCCTGTTGCACGATGGTGCCCAAAACTGCACACAAAGCTTGAGGTGAGTGCACACCAATGTAGAGAAGACAACTGTCCCTCCCCTTGGCCAGCTGGCAATGCTAGCCTACCACTTAGAGGAGATTTCACACCTAGCTTACCCAAATCCTAACCAGGAGCACCACTTCAGATGCCATTGCAGAAGCATAAGCAGCTCAGAGGAATCTCACTAAAGGTGTGCATACCACAGCCAAACCACAGAATTCAGCTGAGAAGGCCAGTGCTGGCCACATTAGTCCCTGCAGGCTATGCCTACCTCAGAGCAAAGGTCAAATAGAAGCTGCTCAGCAGCAGGAAGCCTAGGGAGGATTTCCTCTTGACCTTTAAAGCCAATTACCTGCTGAGCTTCCAGGCTGTTTACTAGCACCGCAGGGAGAAAGAAGTCTTCCTTGTAAAAGTCCTTCTCCTTAAGAACCGTGGCCTGCTTTAGTATCAACCACGTGCTGAGAGCTGCAAACAATCATGTGTTAATTGCTTAATTGCCTACCCTGGCATTTCAGGGGGAGGAGGTTGCCCTGGTTTGGCTTTTTATGGAGTTGGATTTAAGGCTACTGTAGTAACAATGTTTATTCATTCAAGTCCATGAGAAAAGCCTTCTTTATCCAGATATAAGAACTACCTCACTCAGCCTTTCTCTTTGAGTGATTGGTAGAGTATGTGTGGGGAAAAATATAAAAATAGGACTAGGATTTGATAATACTTTTGGTAGTATAACCTCTCAGGCTTTCTGCAGTATAGGAGCTTCACTAACCACAACGGATTTCTCTCCATGCTTAAGTCATTGAGGTTTAAAAACAGTCAATAGCAACCCTACTTTCAAAAATACCAGTGCACAAAGACTTGTATCTAGCGTATGCAGGGAACCTGACAGCTATTTACAGCCATTTAGAAGAATGAGAGAGCCTAGTGCCAATATGTACTAGAAGACTATGTAATAAATGTGGAGTAAAAGTTAGCATTTCAATAATAGATTATTAGAGAAAACAGCACTTCATCCATCAAATTTACATCTGTTCTATCTGAGTCTTCATCAGCATAGTTCTGTGCTATGTAAGCAGAACAACAAAGGCAGTGGCATTAGCTCCAGGAGCTGAGATAAGCTTCCACTGTGCCTATATATGCATATGTGTGCTTAGCACAGAAGAGATTTTATGGCCATGTAGTTCCTGCTAGTGCTAAGCATCAATCAAGCATGACGGGTTACTGCATAAGATCAGGTTGTTCTCGCAAGCGGCCTGTTTCCATGAGCATAAGAACTTCACTGTCTCTGAAAGAATAAAATGATTGGAGATGGGGCTTTGGTGGGTGACAGTGCAGCCTGCTGTCCTCTCCAATATAATCTGTGATGTATGCTTGGTTCCCTGCAGTGCTCTGATATGAGTATTAAGTTCACTGTTTTCTTAGTGGGAATCAGTTAGCAACACTGTGTTATATCCTACTAGAATACAAAACCATTGTGTTTAACCATGAATATGCTAGGGGGTTCATTTAAAATTCCCTTACAGTACACATCATGTTTTATTTTTTCAATTAAACTGATTCAGTACAGAATACAGCATACCTATGTTTCCTTGAGTACTCTCATAGGTAATTGAACATCTGGAGGTAAAAAAAGCAACAATAGAAAAGAAGAGATAACATAGAGGTTCTTCATATTACGCTGAACACAATTCCATACTCCCTACATGCTGCTTGAAAGGGAATATATAGAACAAGGGGTTATGAAAATGTATAAATATATTCAAGGGGAATTCTAGGGTGCCATTGCTACCATCTGCAAGACATGCTTCTCTTCTGGGTTCTAACTTCTGTTGCTTAAATAACTATAATATAAAGCGAATGTTACATTTTTTCCTGCTACTTACACCATACGCATCTCAAAGCTTTGCTTATTCTTAATTCTTAATGAAAATTAGATTAAAGTATTTCCTTTCCTGAATTTTTAGCATCTTTAGAGACTTTGTTTTCGGGAAAAGTCCTACATCAGGACTGAGATGGGAGAGTGTAGGGAATGTAGGAGATAGGGAGAAAGAAAATAATAGAAGAGACCTGCCTGCTGGAAGGCAGTGAAGAGTATGTCGTGATCTCTGTGGTCTGCAGTCACTCCCCAAAACTGAGAGTCTTACTTTTTTAGATACTTTACATGTAAAAGTAAAGCTGCCTCCACTGATGTTGACTTGATTGTTTTGATCTTGCTCAGCACACCACTGAGAGCCTCAGTGACCTTGCTTAATTTGCAAGAGTGTTTGCTCTAATGAACTGTTCTTGAAGGAAATAAAAGTCATGAGTGAGCATTTCTCCATTGCCAAACACCATTTTATTCCTTTTCATCTTCCTCTCTTGATGCGGAGAGTTAGCACAATCAGACTTATGGCTGTTACTTCCTGTGCACATATCTATCTGTAGGTGCCTTTGTACAAATGTAAATAAATCTGAGATCTCCTTTTACCTCAGTTGGCCTAAGGAGTGTTTTAGGAACAAAAGTATTATGTGAAATACAATGGTTTGTTTCCTTTTTTTTTTTTTTTTTTTTTTTTAAGATCCTTGTAGAATTGCTATGGTGTAGCAGCCCTTATAATTTTCACATACCTAATACATTTTATCTGTCTCATTGTATTTCATGAACATTAATGAATTAAGTTTCAGGAAGAAACTATGTAAAGACTGTAATGATTAGCATTATTTAAGAGATGATTTGTGTAAAAAGAGTTTATTCAGGTGTCAGTCGTAAAATGAAGCATAAAACTCGTAAGCCTTAACTCACAGGTGATCGTTTAGATCGCTGCTGCTTCAGAAATATCACCTCCTTACCTGTTTGCTGTAATATATTTAGGCATACACAACTGAGCGCTTTCCTGTTGTTTTCAGTCTTGATACTTCATTTTCAAGATTCAAACCAAGCAGTCAGCCCATCTCTCCTGAACACATATATCAACATCAGTATCTGAAGATGTGTTAGTAGAAAATCATTAACTCAAGTAGCAGCAGAAAAATATGACTGCCAAAAGAAAATAATGTTCTGAATTTGTTCCCATATATCCAGATGTTTTCTGTGCTTCACACACCAAGACTAGTTGTGACAAACTGCTGAGAAGGTCTGGCCAAATTCTGCTGTGAGTTTAATTGTGATAGGTTGTTGCACATCTGTGTTAAAACTAAACTTCTGATTGAGGAATGACACTGTGCCATTGTATCATTAACAGCCTACTCTATCACGCTACAGAAATGGCAAACACCCCGCATTTATAAAGAGGGAAAGTATAAAATAAGTTTGGATAACACCTTTTCACCATGGTACCAGCCTTCAGGAATGCAAGGAACACCTGGTAAAAGAAGCAAGTGCTCTAACCGAGGTGTGTCCAGGGAGCAGTATAATGTTATGGGCAGTTCCTCTGGTGGCCATTGCCCAATAAATACCTTGTTTGCGCTGCTGCATCCGTGAAAGAAAGTTGTTGGTTCAACTAGCTGTGTAACTCTGCTACAGCTCTTAACATTCTGCAGCCTTGAAAGGCAGTTGGTCCTCTGTGAATAAAAATACAGTGCTTGGTTCAGTTCATTATTTTAATTTAAATGGACTTGTGCGGTGCATTATCTCCTTAGGAATGGGCACAGTGTCCAGTGAGAGACTCGAATGATGGCTTGACTTCATTACAGTCCTTCTGCAGCTGGGATATAGTTGCCATTTTTTAACTGCTGGGAAAGAAATTAGAGCTTTAGTTTCTAGAACTGGGGCAAAACTTACATATGTAAGGATAAAGGAAGGATTTGCTGAGATCTGTTTCATACCAGCTCCTGAGAATTTTTTCTCAGTTCACATGCAGTTTTCAGCAGCATTATCCTTAGTCCTCAAGACTAGCAGCATGTGGGAGTGTAGAGAAAATATGTATGTTCTTCCTAGCCTTCCACTGGACAGAGCCCAAATTCCTTGGTGTGGAAGGGATGAGAGGTTCAGAATCGGAAGAAAGGCTTCTGGAGGACACAGCCAACTGGAAGAGAGATCAGCGTGTGGAATCCTTTCCAAAGATGAATCAGGGTGAAATGATTTTACATGTTCTTTCATTGTCTTTCCCACCTTGTAAACATTCCTAAAGCCTGTCTGTAAGCCATGCATAAAGGAGTGCTAATATCCATATGTCAGTACTGGAAACAGTTTCTCCCACACCTAAAGAGCCGAGTTCATCCCATATGTAACTGATCACTTGAATAGCTCTACAGAAGAAAGGATACTAGCTCAGTAAGTCCACCCAAAAGCTGTAGATTCTGCTGAAAACAGCTGCTTTCCTTGCGGGTTGGATGAATCACCACAGGCCTCAGTTGCTTGGGCCTTTGCAGTGGATTCCTCCACACTTCTCTATGCAGTTCTGCCAGCAAATATCTAAATTATCTGGACACCAGCTGTTTGGAAGTTTTGAAAGCCCTATTGTAAGAGTTCAGGACAGCAGAGAAGCTCTTGTTCTCAATTCTTAAATTATATCCATCAAATATATATTTATGCTGTGTATGGATTGTATTTATCCTATTAGAAGAGATTTTTTTATTAGGTGAAATAGTCAGGGAGGATTTTTATTCTTTCTGATACATTTATTGATGCTCAGAGAGTGGAGAATCTTCTTTCTTTGCTCAGTCAGTCAACAGCTAGAACCAAGATGTAGGTCAGGGTGAACTGATGCACCTATAGGTATTAAATTGCTTTGGTGTCTGGTCAGTACCTCTTGATCATACAGTCAGAAAATGCTGGGTGCCAGCTTTGCAGTAAAAATGAAATTTCACCCTATGGTCAGACCAGCAGGGAGTTTCAGAGAAGCTGAGGGGGAAAAAAAATTGTAGGATCATATGGGAATGTTGTTTAACAAATTCTTTTCTGTTACAAATCTGTGATACTGGTTGTGCCTTCCAGTCTTACATTCTTATGTTCTTAAGCCTTGCTTACGAACTAATTCCTCTTGACAATTTGATGGAGCTTAGTTCACGATAGAGCATGTCACCAGTTAGTTTGTCTTATGTCTAACTACAGCACTCAATTTTTTCTGTTACTGTGTTATTGTAGACAGCAGGATACTTTTTTCAATATTACCTGTAGAGATTTTTTTTGTTAATGAGCAAATAAACTTTTATCTCCTTCAACAACAGATGCTCTAAATTCAAAGGTCTGAAAACGACATTCGTATTCTTTAAGCAAATGATGCAATGTAGGATGCTGAGTTACAAATGTAATTGCGAATGTGTACAAATGTCCAGTTAAAATAATCTGCCTGGGTCTAAAGTTCTCTTCCAGTAAGTATGACATCACACTATACAATTAGTTTAAGTAGCAGAGAAAAGACCTTTAGAGTGAAAGAAGGTTAGTTACATTAATTAAACGAGAGCTTTTTTTAAATTTGCTTTCACAGTGGAGTAAAACATGATACTACATAGTTGTACGCAAATAAGTTTCCATTAGCTGTCCTGAGCAAGAGGAAAACAAGATAAACCTGACATACTCTTGGACATTGAAATGTAAATATAAAACTATCTCTATTTTGTGTGTGCGTGTATGTGAGAGAAAGAAAGAGGGAAGCTCTGTTGAAAGTGGAAATATCTATTTCCAGTTTCCCTGTGCCCGGATATGGCATGAGGAAAACTCATTTTTATAGCCAGCCTTTCCCACAGTAGTTTAGGAATAGCATCTTTCTTTCTTCCTTCCACAGTCTGTTGCACAATATTGTGTATAGTGTGAGATTAAGGCTTCTTCAAGGTGTTCTTTATTCTTCTCAGTTTACCTAATGCAATAAGGCAGGAGGTGGTCTTTTTTTTTTTTTTACAGGCGAGAGTGGAACTACTTTTTTGCCCTAAATCCGCAAATGCCTTTGTCTCTGCATGTTTTTACATGAATCCATTAGCAAATATTTGATTTCTTTCACTTTTAGCTGTCTAAAAAGTGACCTAGGCACCTAACATGCTAATCAGAAGGTCACCTCTCCTACTTTAGGTATCTAAATTTATTCTGTAATGAATGTGCCCCCACCTGTCAATTTATCTCCCACTTTTGTCTTGAAGTCGTTCTCCTCAGCTTACTTCATCTAATTCTAAGACAAATGAGTTGAATGAGTGGATTTTGGAGTAAAGCAGGATGGCCAGTGTGGACTGGATGTCTGACTTCTTGACAGCTAAAGTCAAAATTTTCTTCTGTGAAAAACTTCACACATTATTATTTCTGTGAAGCATTCAGATCCTAAACTGAAAGATCTTGTTCAGCCCAGGACATGCAGGTGATGGCAGCAGATACAGCAGTGTGTCTGCACATTCCTGCCTGGATTCCTTGCAGTCCACATCAGTCATTTATTCTAAATTAGGAATGTATTTGCTCTGGGCTTGCTCTATAGTCAGTGAAGAAAGGCAAGTACCTTCAGAAAAGTATGTATCTGGGCATGCCATTGACAACCATTTCTTTCTCCATTGACAACCAAGGAAGTCTCAAGCTGCTACAATCTTGTACTTCAGATACACGATTTGGAGAATCCATGTATCCAGCCACAGTGCTGGGGCTCATAATAAAATTGAAATCCACTTTAAAATCTTGCAAGTATGATATAAATCACATGTCAAATTACTTATACTGGCAGTGATGTGTTTGTATGGTGGAATGCACATACACATGCATGCACGTGTGTTTTTTGTGTGCTTATACTACAAAAACAACAAAAATAGCCTGGTAACCTAGCCTGTGAAATAATGAAACCATTTTTTAGAAAGATGCAGAAAATATTTACATGCAGATCTCAGCGTAAATTATTTTTCAGTTTGTACAGAGTGAAATACTACTTCCAAAACCAATCAAATTCAATATAGCATTTGTTCTAGTTGAATATGAATCTGTGGTGAGACCATTTTGACTTGACAGAATAAGAATTTAAAATAAAATTAAATTAAAATACCTAGTGGTAATAAGAGAAACTTTACTACTGACCTCTGTAATGATTTATTGCCAAGACTCATATTGTCAGTGACATCCAGGATCAACAGTGCTCGCAAGCAGTGGACTCAAAATGAAATTGTCTGTTTTTGGCAACAAAATATTCTGCATTTAGCAAAGGCATATGTTTCAAACTCAAATGACTTCATTTCAAATTAAAGCAAAAAATGTTTTGAAGTCTAGTCATTTGATAATCATTTGCTTTAAAATAAGCAACATATTTCTATCTAATGGGATCCACGTCTCTAACAAGTGAACCAACAGTGTGACAAACAAAAAACAACCTGCTCTTAAATATAATTCCAAAATAAATTACATCTACTACTTTTCTGTTGTTGTTGTACTCTGTTTTCCTCTTTCGGCCACCTGTAGAACTCCCACAATTTTTTCATTACTACAATGACAAATGCTATGAGAAAAGACCTGGTCCATTGCCAGAAATCTACTCTAGACTTCAGTATATGTTTCTGCTTTCAAGAGTCAATTGTTTTCCTTCTCTCCCAGGGGCCACTAGCTACCTTATTACCAGAAAGAATGACCCCTTGACAGCGCAATTGAGATCCAGAAACTCAACAAAATCGTAACCCCTCCAGTGGCATCAGAATTCTAATCAACAGCAGAGGGTCTGGAAGACAAATGTACTTGTGTATAAGGCCACCATATTAGAAAGAGGCCTCTCTACTTGCAAAGAAACCTATTTCTATTTCGTTTCTCTTGATATTTTTATTACCTCCTTTCTTGTAACCTTTTCATTGCTAGTGTTCTTAAGGTAGAAGGGTTTTCACAGCATGGGAGTTATCTGTACTCAGTTTACACAGTTTGCTGCCTTTTCCTTCTCTTGCAATCTATTTTGTGAAGTATACAACTGGACATGGGAGCCCCCTAGTTATTACTCTATTAGTTATTTTTTCTCCTATTCAGCTTAACCCGCTAGCAGAACAATTGTTCCATCACTGTACTTATTGCTATGTAGAAAATGCAGGTTAGGAATCCCCAGACTTGAAACTGAAGTGAAAATTAACTTGAACATGATAAAAAGAGCACACCTTGCACTTGTAGAGGTGCCCAAGCGGTGTCATGTGATAATATTTCTCAAGTGTAATTACTACTAAAAGCACTCAACTTCTTTGCTGGATCCTTTTCTGTTCCCAAATTTGAGAATCTATTATTGTTTTAGATAAATGCATTGAGACAAATACATGCAAATCAGTTTTGGAGCACAAGTTCCCAGTCTAGTTTTTATATCCCCATGGAAAGCCTTGCCCCAGAGCCTCAAGGGCAGCAGAAGGCATGCCACCAAACTGCCTAAAAGAGTTTTGAAAATATTAGCAAACATTATGAAAATCTCAAGTTGACTTAAAAGCTTTAACTCTGTCTTTTCTTGTGAGTGTAGTACAAGAATTAGCTAATGTCTGTTAGTAGAAACTTTTTTAAAATAAACCAACCAAATCTGATCCCTTTTAAGCAGAAATTTTGAGATACTTCAGAAAATTGTAGGAAAAAAAAGATTCTCAAGATAAAAGGACAAAAACACCTAAAAAAAAAAAACAGTCAGAAACAGTCGGCATGGCAGAACATAAACACATCAAACCTCGCGGCCTTTAAGATATATTTGGGTGAGCAGAGGAATTTGCAGAGACTTATAACAGGATCCTGGCCTTAGATACAGTGTTCCACTGAACACGCACAGGAGAGAAGGGCATGAGAAGGACAAGAAAGCATGAGATTAAAAAAAAAGAAACTATGTTTTTTACCTTTCTCAGATAAAAGTTCTCCTGTGGTGCAAGCAACAAAATAAAAAGTATCTGGCCCCCTGAGATCTCTGGACAGAGCAGCAGTTTGCCAGCCTGGCAAGGAACAGCACAAACAGCAGTCAAGTGATTTTCCTGCACCATCTCACCAAGATGTGCAGGATGTGTGCCTGCCCCTCCTTTCCCTGCCATGCCACAGCATTTGTGCTACATGCAGGCAGCAGGGAGGCTGCTGTACAAAAGGCTCTTCCACCCTCTAAGTCAAACCAAGATAGCCCAGCAGGGCAGCTAAAGTGATTTTTGGGTCAGAGTGACTGAGCCCTCCCTTTGCAAGCAACAACAGTACAGGGAAAGTTTCTCAGCTTCAAGGCCGTAAGTTAAAATCAAAAGGGGAAAATTGAAATTTACATCATCTGGCACTTTTACCCAAAAGTGTATTGACTCTTACTGTCTTACAAGTTAGGGTCATATCTTTTTAATTTTTATACAGAAACACAGGAGCAAGTTACACAGATAATTACACGTGTATATGTTATTCATTAAAAATAGTATACCAAAATGGTGCTATTGAAGTCCAAGACCCACCTGACTGGTGGAATATTCTTCTAAAAAAGCTATGAGCTTAAACAGAATGAAGGAAAATCCAAAGATAATAATAAATGAGAAAGTGGCTGCTTCTGCCAGACCCATCAAGTTAAATGGCTCTTTGCATTGTTCAAAGCTGTGTACTATTGTCTTCTGTGGCAGAGGGTAAAGAGGGAACTTTCACAGATGTTCTGATGAGACAATAAATATAAATAATATTTTGACAGAGAGTTCATCGTATTAAAAAAAAAAAAACACATTTCTCCAACTCAAACTGAAATCTCCTTAAAATGAAAAATATTGAGGGCGTATGTGGAGCCATCCAGTAACACTCAAAGGAAATGTGCCATTCAGAACAGAACACACAGCATGACTAAAGGCTCTAAGTGCATGGCATCACTTAAGCTTAGTATTAAATACCTATAATAGACACTTTTGGGAACACGTTTCTCAAAAGTAGTGTCAAGGATCTCCTTCAGCGTTAGCTCATAGGCAGAACTGGTGTTCCCATACCTAATAAGTACAAAAAGGATTCATTTCTACGTACATGCATAGTTTTTTTTTTTTTTTTTTTTTTTTTTCTGTGCCAGTGTTGGGATTTATTTCTCCTCCTGATGAAACATTTACCTCGCACTGCCTCATCAATATTAACCTCACAGGTCAACAGATCTTCATATTGACAGAATAGGGAAGTCGATATCTCCTTATTATTATTTAATAAGTATTTCATTGTCAGTAACCGAGTGAGAACAAACATCTGTGCTGTGTAATGGCACACACTTTAATTTTGCAAGGTTACTTTCTTGCACATGTTTGCCAGTACAAAGTAACCTATAGCGAAAATCTCCCAGTAATATCAGAGTACAAAATCACAACATGTTGAAGGACATTTAAATTGAACAAAACGGGCTGTTTCTTTAGTCCTACTTTTGATATACAAATGTTGGATGCATTTTACTGTGGCTTCTGACTATGATTGATAGGAGATGCATCAATTTCAAGGTTTGTGAATTTAAGTAAATTGTTGTCAGTGGTATAGCTTATTCTTTTTTGTATTTTTTTTTTCAAATTATCTCCTTACAGAGAATAGCGTATTACAAATTGAGACAGGATACATGTAAAGCATCAATTTAGCTTGACTATCCACTTTCAACAGTAAAAAGAAAATAGTTGTGATAGGGATATGAGTACATCAGAGTTGTTCAGAAAACTCCAGAGTATTTAAAAAACAGCACTGACACTGGTGGGTTGGAGTTTTTTATTTTGTTGTTTATTTTGGGGGGTTTTATTTTTGCTTTTTCCTAAATAATCTTCAATGTGTCTGTTTGGAAAATACTTTGCTCACCTTTCCATTAAGAACACAAATAGAAAATTAAAATAACAGCAACAACAACCAGCAGATTTTAGGGACATCCTTTATCTTTGCCCTCAGAATATAATTTCATTAGCAAAACAACAACAATAACAAACCAACAGAACAAACCAATCAAACCAACTGTATGAACTGCTTGCAACTTGTGGCAGTTCGTTAACCCTTCGTGGCTTAGAGGTAATACTTTATTTGACTCAAACCCCAGAGAGCTCCCTTTAAATCTGACAGTGATTAAATATCTTAGGGCAAAGCTCACTGAGGTTCCAGTACCTGCAGAAATTAGCTGTGTCTGATTTTAAACTAATTTTCCCTCAGCCGCTTCTTATCTGATGGTGTCTGACTTACGGTCTGGTTAACTGCACAGATACTTTCTATTATGTTTTCCAACACACGGCCAGGACTTGTTTCCATGTATGTGTGTTGTGTCTATGTATCCACATGCCTGTCTGTGTGCATAAAGCAATGTATATGCTAGTTGTGTGTGGTTTTGGTTTTACCATCAGATTCTGTAAATGAATGCAGATACTATCTTCATGTTACTGTTATCCAAAAGAGGCAGCGTGGAAGGGATTCTGTAAATGTAACGATACATGTTGCTGATTAAAAGCGGATGGTAACAGCTAATACGTAAGGGGACAGATGAGTTTTTCTTCTAACTTTTTTTCAGAGGGAAAAAAAAAAAAAAGAAAATTAGGCAGAAAAGAGCATTTCCAGATGTGACTGTACGGGGGCTTGATTTGAAGCGATTTTGTTATCTCTTTAATAATGCATGTAAGAATGCTCATGTGAAACGTGATGTTAAAACTTGGTCCTAGCAGATATTTGTGCTTATGAATTGATTCCTTATCTATATTTTATGGAGAAATAGCTCCGCACCAGATTAAGGTGCATTATTTCCCAGATTCCTTATTAGATGCTGCGTATCTCTCTGCTGTGCCTCCAGGCTTAAATTAAAAACAAAACTTAAGTAAAATTTAAAGAGACAACATTCAGAAACTTATTTTTTACAAAGCTTCTGGAAGTTCATAATTATTTTTGTCCCTAATAGGCTTTGCCTTTGAAATAATTTGATGGCTAGGTTTGTAAATCCACTTGGAAAGATCTGGCATCCCAGGACCATTAACGGGAGCATATATCACAAAAATCATTTTGCATATAAATAATGGTGTACGGGATTTGGCTTAAATTGTCTGTTTTCATTTGATTTTTTTTTTTTATTATTTCTTATTTTTTCCCTCTTCTAAGATAATTTGGAGGGAGGCAGGAAAATCAAATTGAACACTATTTGGAAATGAAACTTGGGTAATTGAGCTAAGTATGTTGAACTTGTCCATCACCTGTGACCTCCCCCTGGTAACACAGCACTTCAAATACTCAAAATGAGGTGGCCTGTAGGATGTAAATGGAGCAAGCGGGGTTCAACTGTGACCACATTACCCTCTATTCTGCTAACCTTGCTATTGCTGAAGACAGAGGGAGCCCAGCCCTAGGTGCTCGGCCTCTCACACCCTCAGGAGTGGGGCAGACATCCAGACCCTGCAGTGAGGGATAGAATGAAGCTCCACGTGAATACTAGAGCCCACTGGTGTAGGGTGTCCCTCAGAGACCCCTACACCTGGAAGTATGCAGCCATCCCTGTGTGTGAACCTGATGTTGTGCTGTTCATTCCAAAGCAATTATTCAAAACACCTTGGCAGCTGAGCCCTTCGTGCTTTCTGGATAATTATTTCTAATCGTGATTGGCAATAATAGTAATCGCCATATTCTGCCAGCACACAGCTGTAACGATTTCTTTTTATTATTATTATTATTTGGGTTAACAATCAGCACTGACAACAGCAGCTTCCAGTCCTGCTCCCCCCACCAGGGAGATCTGAGGTGCTGGGGGGTGACCGTGGCTGTGAGAGGCTGTGCCCCCCCACCCCCCACCCCGGGCCGTGCAGGGGCTGGAGCGGCCACTGTAACGATGCCCTTAATAAACCTGCGGGTCGATGCCAGTGAATCTTTGTGGGTTTATTTATATTAACTAAATCGGCCGCATGAATCGCGGCTCCGTGACTCTAGCGGGGAGGGGGTCGGGGCTGGAGGGGAGGGGAGGGGGCGGAGGAGCTGACGGGCAGCGAAGGCTGCGGGCTCCGTACTGGCGGCAGCTCTCGGGCATCACACGAAGCCGGGAGAGGGCCCCTGGCTCGGTGGTCTCCCTCTCCCCTTCTTCCTCCTTCTCCCCCCGCCCCTCTCTGTGCTCGCCGCCTCGCAGGTCAATGCCAGGGGCGAGCACCCCTGGTCAGGCAGTGCCGTACCCGTACCTCACCGCCCCCCGAGGATTACGGCGTAGGGGGGAGCGGGGCTGAGTTCGGGGCCCGCAGCCCGCAGCCCCGCTCTGCCCCCCCAGCGTTGCCGCCCGCACCGTCCCGTCCCGTCCCGTCCTGTCGTCGTCTCCCCACTCCCCCCCGGCCCGGGAAGCTGCTCCCTGACGTCAGCTGTTTGCTCCGTCTTTTGTTCGGTTAAAAATAGCTTGACTCGGCAGCTTACCTGCGTCGGGAGCTGCTCGGGGCTGCGTAAGGGAAAGGGGTTCTGGCGGCATCAATCATTTCCTTCTCCCTCGGATCTGGGGTGGCCACACCTAAATTAATTATAGCGGCAGCCCGGAAAGCGGCTCGCGGTCTCCTCAAACAGCGTTTTGCTGCCTGGAGCTCATGGGAAAGAAAAGTTTCTGTGTAATCTGGATAAAACAGAGCGCTGTTATCAGAGCTCGGTGCTCCTCACTACAGTCCATTGAAGCATCTATGTCGCCAAATACTAATATTCCTCTCTCAGGCTTTATTTTTTATTTTTCCCTTTGCATCTAATTCGTGGCCGTGTTGCACTGCCACTGCACGTTAACCCAGTGAAATAGTTGCATTGCAGCGGATTGCTCGCAGCAGACATTTATTCCTCTTCTCCTGACTCTGCGCAGTTATTAACAAGTACGGAGTGCCAAGACAATGGGGAACTTTCCTAATTGAAGAGGAGCGATTGACCTCTCCCCATTCCCCGCAGTCTGAGGGCCACCCGGTTCGCCCGCTCCGCGCTCGTGTGCGTGCGCAAAGACGCACCCGCACTCACGTACGCACCGTTCAGCAGCGATCCTTTATTTCTTAGAGAGATTAAAGAGAAACTTGAAACTGAGGACAAATTAATTGAAGGGGAAATGGATCACTTGTTCCACTTTACTTTCTCCCCGTGCTGTAACGCAGCGCCGAACCTTTGGCTGGGTGGCAGCCCGGCGTCCCGGGCCCCCATCCCGCCGTGCGGATTGTGGGGCTGAAGTTTCCCAACAACCCGAGACCGCTTGTTATTGGGCCGTGCGCGTTGGACACCGCACCGTGCGGACCCGCCGCGGCCGTACGACGCGCACGGTTTTTCTCAGACCATCTCAGCGCAGCCGCTCCCCGGCCACAAACCCCTCCGCCGCGTACAGCAGCGTAATCCCCTCGGTGCTCTTTCGTTCCCGGTGCGCGCCCCGTAATTCTTTACAACGAAATTGCTTCCCCTCCGGTTCCTAGATTTTAATTTACTGAAGGACTGATTAGCTGTGGCTTTAAAAGGGCCAGGTCTGCGCCGGCTCGAGGCGTCACCTCTCACCTCCCGCAGCCCCGGGCCGGGGTCACTGCGGGGCCACGGCGGGGGCTGAGCGGGCAGCGCCGCTCCGGCTGCGGCTCCCGCCGCGCTACCTGCGCACCGCGCAGTGCCCGCGCAGTGCTCTGCGGAGGGGAGCGGCAGCCCCGAGCGGGGATGCTGGAATGAGGCGCCGCGGAAGATGCGGTTCTGTCGGGAGAAAATAATGGTGGGGTTGATTTTAGCTCTCGTCGCCCTGTCCTGATGCCGCCCCTTCTTTTTATTGCCAGGGAGGGGGGAAGGAGGAGGGCCGGGATGCACCGCTCTGCTTAAAGGCTTCGTGTAAACTTTGGCATTTCGAGGAATACCTTCAAAAAAACCGAGTCTGATTGGATTCAGGCGTGTGCCCGGCTCACATCGATTTGTGGAGTCATTGGAGGTGTAAAGCTCCGTCGATAGCTTTTCAGGTCCAGTGCCTCTAAAGCAGCAGATTCTGCCTTCTCTGCCGCCAAGTCCTGGAATTAGTTTAACAGAAATACATATAATATTTTTCCGTTGTAAAAAATCATTTCAAAGAGGGGTGATGCTGGAAGAGGAATCACTGCAATAAAATCCACAGATCTCTTCTGAAAAGATTTCACCTTGAGCCAATGTTTCCAGTGTGTCAGAGCCTTATTAAAATTACGCCACGGACTTTATTCTGACTATTGTGGCAATGACACAGAGTGCACATAGAAATCTCAAGGAAAAAAAAATAAGAAAAATTCTAGAAATGAATTTCTTTTCGGATATGGACAGTGAAAGGTGTGAGCACTCTTTTAATAGTTTCGATCTCTGTCAAATGATCGATGTAGATAAAGGCAAACACTGAATATTCAGGAAAATGCAATTAATGTTATGGAGTTACCTTTCACTGCATGTACCGCTGGTGCGGAGCCATCGGTGTGTTTATTTTCCTAATGTCTCCCCAAATTCCAGCAATCCGCAGAGCAGTCACAGCCTTTTCCATGTGTTTATCATCGAGATTGCAACAGGATTCGCCTCAATTGTTCTGCCTCTCAGTGTTTGCCTTTCTTCCCTTTTCTGCATTTCCTAGTTACATTTGCTTTGGTTGCAAAAATAAACAGCGGAGTTTTTAACAGCAATTGGAGATGATAATGGTTACTGATCCCATTCTTTCCATCATAATCTTCAAGTGGTTTAAGATTAATGATAGGAGGTGTTTTAGCGAGGAGTGTGGGTTCTCTTCTCCAAAGACCATCGCTATGATAATTTACTTAAGATGTTGACAAGACTGTCAGTGAGGCTAATTTTTTATTAAGCTGCTCTGTAGCAACTGCAGATAGCGTTCGCTGCTGTTATTTAAGCGCACGGTATTTTCTAACGCCTTCCTATAAATATTGTTATTTGCTCTCTGCCTGATGGATTTGCAATTGAGATGATTCCCCTTTGCCTTTGTTTCAAGAAAGGTATCTCCCGGTGTTCTGAGAAATATTCTCTGCCACCCTCCCCCTTTCCATACACCTTTTAAAAAGAAAATATATTCGAGCATCTCCTGCCTCGATGCAGCGAGCCCCAGCTTCCATAGGCGTTGCCTTGACCGAACCCAGCACAGACCTGAACCAGGTTTGATGGTGATGCTTTGATTTTATTTCTATATTTTAACGAGTAAAACAATCCTGCCAGATAGAAATTTTTACCTGTACCACCTCACAGCACAAAGAGGCTCTGCTGCCTCTTTAATCGCCCCCGATTTTATGGTTTTGTGGGGTTTTTTTTTGTTTGTTTTTTTGGGTTTTTTTTTGCGGCTCTCGACCCATCCCCTCCAACCGATAGGTAAAATCCTCCTGGTCCGGCCCGGGGGCGTCGGGCCTGGCTTCCCCGAGCTGCCACGGGATGATGAAATCTCGCAGCGGATCGGATCAGCTGCTTTCACCCCTTCTGTTGTGTTTTCAATAAACAGAAAATCCCAGGCTTTCCCCATAAATTGCCGGCACTGTGTCACGCTCTTTTTAGAGCCATTGATAAGGGCCGTTTTTGTTCTCCATGCGGGATAGGACGTCCTGGGGAAGTTTGTGGTTGCTGAGCCCCGCAGAATGAGTGGAAGGACTCGCGGGAGCTATTTTGTCCCCGTTCTCGGAGGGTTTGGGCTGTCTAAAACAGAAATAGTGGCGATAATGAAAATAAACTAAAAAAAAAAAAAAAATGTAGAAAGAAAATGCAATAATTAAATTATAAAATAATTAAAATACGGGGGGGGGGAAGAAAAAGGAAGAAAACAAAAACAAAAAACAAAAACAAAACCAGGACTTGTGGGTTAGCAGTCCGCGCACAACCTTCCCGTCCCGCAGCAGCCGAACGCGGCTTCGCTCCTCTCGGCGCGGCGCAGCGGCCAAGTGGCCAGCAGGGGGCGCTCCAACGTTGCGCCTGGCAGCCTGCGCCCTGCCCGCCGCCTCCGCGCTCCCGCATGTGCGCAAGCACCGCGCAAGCCCCGCACGCGTCCTCAAGCATCCCGGCTCCGAGTCGCAGCCCCGGGTCGGTTCCCCCTCCGGGTTCCCGGTGCTCGCAGCCCGCCCCGAGCGCCTCTCGCCGGTGAGGTGCTTGCCCGCGGGTGCCTTTTGCGCGCAGTTGGCTGCGCGGAGAGTCCTTCGCCTCCCTCTCTGTGTACTGTACATTATGCAACTTATTAAATACAACGATGAATTGTCAACATTTTTTTCGCCTGTTAGTTCCGCTGATCCGGGCAGGATTTATTTTCGGATCTCAGGTCCCGGAGCTATAATGCGCGATTTCTTTGCCTTAAATAAAATTGGTCAAATGTTGACAACCTTTAAGCCAATCTAACACTCAAGATTACTGATGGGAAACTAATGAGAAAATATCAGATCGTCCGGCCCGGGGGCTCCTAATTAAATCTTAGCTGATTGAAAAATAAAAGCGGGTTCTGGGGCGGGGGGAGGGAAGAAGCTCCGGGCTGAACTTTAGCTCTTATTTTGCGCTGTATTTCCCCAGCCCTCCCCGCCCTCCCTCTTGGCCCCCTCCCTCTGCAAAAAGCCAAACGTTATTTCTCCTCTTATTTCGAGAATCCGAACGCGACTATCAGTCCTGGCCCGGTAAATATTAAGGCCTTTAAGCAACGTGATTTAACTAATTAGAAAATTTACATCATTAAGTCTCAGGGAGAGAAAAAAAGGAGAAACAAATCTGTCAGTCATTTTAAAAGAGACAGGCACTATTGAAGTGTGAAGAAATCGGCTCTAATTCAAAAAGGCAATCGGGCAGAAAAAGCCCTCAACATTACCCTGCTAGTTATTAATCAGAGGGGTTCCCCCCCGCTCTTTCCCGCAATGGCAAGAGCTGGAGCACATCGTTAGTTTCTCCCAAAGCTGCCACGCGGTTCCCATTCAGTTTTTTTGCCACTCGTCCATGTCCCGTGTTAATAGCGGGGATTTGTCCACTCGAGGTTCATAGATTCTGAAACGTTTCCACCCTAGGGAAGCGGATCCGTAGGAAAATGAAGCCCCGGGCTGCTCGCCCCGGCCCCAGCCCGGTCTCGGGCTTTGTTTGCTGCCCGCGCTCCGGGTGGGGACCGCCGACCGCCGCCCGGTGCCCGCTCCCGGCTCAGGCGGAGCCGAGTGCAGGTTCAGGGTGAACGGGGGCGGTGCGGGGCGCGGGGCTGTTCCCCGCCGAGGAGGCTGCTCGGGGGACCCGAACGAAGGGGCTCCAGAGCACCGAGCTCTGTTCCCCTCTCTCCCTTTCAAACACACTCTGCAATCTCCCTTCGAAGTGTTGGCCGCGGACTACGGCATAAATAATAAATACACCCCGCTCCGCGCCTTCTCCATTCCTAATCTCGAGGAATCTGATGGTCTTTAATCAAATGAGTTTGCACCGCTTCTTCGCGGGGCTGGTTTCGGGGATTTTAACCACGCTTCGGGTAAGGGCCTGTTTCGGATCTCACGATCCTGCTACCCCGGGAACCGAGACCCTGCAAACGGGTCCGAACTGAGCTCTGGTGAGTGTCACCGGACCGTAGTGTGTAATAGACAACAAGTTCTGACAAAAATAAAAAATAAAAATAAAAAGAGAAAAAACCCTCTGATTCCCTCTCTCATTGATTTCCACACGCTAAGTTGCAGTGAAGGAGCTGTGAAGGTCTCCCAGAGCCACACACGGTCCCCAGCGGCGCTCCGCACCTCCCTGGCACACAGGTCTGCTCGGCTCCGCGGACAGCCCCATAACATGCCCTATCCCCACAGCAGAAGCGTTCCTCTGGCCTCCCGTGTCGCCACTGCACCGCCGCCCTGCGGAGCCCCGCGGAGGCAGAGTCCTCTCCCAGAAGCGGGGTTTCGTTCCCTTCTGGGGAAGACAGGAGAGCAGCTTCGGTTTTCCCTGCCACTCTGCATATAGAGTTTGTTATTCAAAAACTAGTTTTCCGAAAAAGGCCCTTCACAGATAGAACAAAACCAGCAGCAATCCCAAACCAACGCGAACACAACCTGTCCACTGCCCGGGCTTGGGGCTGGGAGGCAGCATCATAAAATTTACGGCGTCCTTAACAACTGCCAAGGAACAGCATTAACATTCCCTTTAATTGAGAAAACATTGATTTTTAACTCTGGAAAGAACGCAACAGTAATTTAATTGCAAACTTTCACCGATATAGCAGCATCTCAGGGAGGCAACATTCCATCTTTAATAGACCTACTTTATGAAGTGATAAAACCAAAGAAAACCTGACAAATGGGCGGCTGCGACCGTGAGACAAAAGTTATCTGCATTCCCTCTCTGTCTGTGTAGCCCAGAACACCGCACTGCCCCGCGCAGGGGGACAGCAGGGATTGGGTCCGGGAGCGGAGCAGCAGTTCGTGCTCTAAATAACAGTTTGTCTTTACTGGGCGAAGAACGATGGATAGGGATTGAGGAGATACTTATCACAAAATGGGGACTCTTTTAGAAAGTAACCCAAAGAGCTCCTTCCCTTCCCTTGTCCGTTAAAAAAGAAAGAAAGAAAGAAAGAAAGAAAGAAAGAAAGAAAGAAAGAAAGAAAGAAAGAAAGAAAGAAAGAAAGAAAGAAAGAAAGAAAGAAAGAAAGAAAGAAAGAAAGAAAGAAAGAAAGAAAGAAAGAAAGAAAGAAAGAAAGAAAGAAAGAAAGAAAGAAAGAAAGAAAGAAAGAAAGAAAGAAAATCATTGCTAAAGGGAAAGGAAAGGGAAATCCCACCCTCGCCTTCTATCTTATTTCTGTATCGGTTTTTGGTATTATAGGAGAGTAAAGAAGTTTTTGTTTGGTGGTTTTTCATTGATCAGTCACTCTGAGCTAATGTAATTATCCTCATCAATAGAAGGCTGCAGAGAGAATCATTATGTGGGTGACATTGATAAATGATCGCCCAAGAGCTGCCTTTTCTCTTGGGCACCCCCACATGTGACCCTCCCACATACACAAGGTAGCCATAGAAACACCTTGAGGTCCTCAAACACTGCTGCAAATGGGAGAATACAGAAAAAGCGAGAGGCGTCCAACACCGCACCCTCCTGTCCCCGCCGCCGCCGCCTTCCCACAGCGCGCAGCAGCTCCGCTCCGCTCCGCGCTCTGCCCGCGGCGCAGCCCGGCCCCGCTCGCTCTCACGGCACTGCACTGAGTATTTGCCGGGGGAAGGGCATAGGGCTCGCTGCTTCTTTCCCTCTTTTTTTCTCTTTTCCTATCGAGTTAAATCACGAAGTCTCGGGCATCGCTTATTCCCTACGCGCTACGCTTTGAAAATCGCTCGCAGAGATGCGCACTCACAGTAGCCATCGCCTCCCCAGCGCTGCAGTCGCTGGAAAATGGTTTAAAACCTTTTTTTTTTTTTTTTTTTTTTTTTTGTAGTCGTCGGGCCGTACAGGAAGGTTCTGCATTTCTAAGGCTAAGATTAATGCTTCTTTCCGGCCGCAGACTCCCTTTATATATAAGCAAATTCTGAGATATTGAAAGCAGTAATTGATTCATAATGATCCATAAATCGATGCGAGGAAGGGGCCGAGGGTGTTTATTTATTTTATTCCTAAAGCTGCACGTAGAAGGGCTCTGACACCGAGAGGGACGGAGGGGCGGAGCTGTTGGGCTGCGCGGGGTCATCCATCATCGCTGTCGCGGGGACTCTGCCCAGAGCAGCAGCCTCCTTCTGTCTCTCTTTCTCGCCACCAGAACTATTAATATTAAAATCTGCCTTCCAGCCGCTCCCCCACCACCTTTAACTCCGCTCGGTCCTACACAGCTCAGAGAAGCCGGGCTTCCTCAGCAGGCCGCCCCTCCCTCAGGAACAGTGGGTTTCATTAAAAATAAATAAATAAATAAATAAACGCTGTCAGAAGGTTTGGGTACCACCCGCGAAGCTGTCCCCGGGGAGACGCGTGGAGCCCTGAGGGGCGGGACACCCCCTGCCATTGCCCCTGCCCCTGCCCCTACCCCTACCCCTGCCCCATCCCTGCCCGGGGAAGCGGCCGCGTTGGCCGCGGGCCGCCCTGGCACAGCCGCGGAGCAGCTCCCGGCGGCGCGGACCCGTGCGCGTTGCTGCGCGCTCCCGCGACGCTCCGGCCCCAGCCCCTCCCGGCCCCGGCCCTGGCAAACCTGGTGTAGCGTGGGGCAAGTTTGTCGCTCGCTCTGCCTCTAGGAGGGAGAGGGGGAGCGCTTGGCTCCCAAGGCATCTCCTCTTCGGCCCCTCAGCCCCCGCTGCCGCGGTGGACGGGGCCGGGGCGCCCCGTCCGAGGTGCGCCCGCTTCCCTTCTCTCTTCGCCTTAACCGTGGCTAAATCTGGAAGAAAAATCTCTCATTTGCGGTGACTCCGACTCCCAACCCAGACCCACTGAGAGAAATGGAGATTTCGGATTATAAACATGTGTGTGTGTAAACAAAAGGTGTTTCTTCTGTTACCCTTCGTTTCCCACAGCATAAGCAATTTTTATTCAGACTAGCGTATTTTCTTTAACACTATACCGCTGTCAAAACATTATTCCCGTTTTGGTTGCTTTTGACAGCTGAGCAGTTCTTAAAAATACCAAAATCGGAACCCTCCATGCTAAACAGTAAATCTCAGATGGAGAAATCTCTGCACGTTATTGTACCTCGGATTTCAGCAATGCATCTCTCAAAGGGCACAACCCAAAGGGGAAAAGAGAAAGAAAATAAAAGACAACACAGCAATACATTCATGGTTCATTACAAAACCAACAATTTCCTATGGATAAATAGCTCCCTGTCCTTCCACCTGCGCAAGGACATTCTCTATCATTTCTCCTAAAACTGTAAGGAAATGATTTGCAGAAAAACCAAGTGCTGATTAAAAAGAAAGTCTCCTGTGTAAAGTGCTACCACCACAAACCTTGCCTTCTTATTCTCCGCATCCTCAATGGTCAGAATTTGAAAATAGGAACCCGGGGTGTGCTCTTCTTTCAGCTCGATGTGATTTTAAGCAGGACAGAGAGCATCAAAGCCAAGTGTGGAATTATCATCCTTTACATTTCATACGAGTGCCTTAAAAAGACGCCCACAACGCAGAACCCGACTGCTAAATAAATCCTCATATCCATTCCACTGGCATCCTCCCTTCTGTTGCCAGCAGCGTGGGTCAGCTTACTCAGCAAAGAAATTAAACATTAACTCTGAGGCTGAAGCTCTTTTGACATTCCAGAGGCAAAAGTTTTCAGTCACAGTTTTAATAACAGTCCAGCCATTTGGAACGAAGAGGAGGAAGGAGGAGAAGGGTTAGAGATCTACACATGATTCCATTGGTCGCATTTGTTTCCTAGAAAGTTAGGAGAACTTCCATTTCTTCCCCATTCTCCTTCTCGAAAGAAAGCAGAACTCTTCCCTGATCTTTGGGCCCCAGTGCCATAAAGCATGACATCAGAGATATGTTTCTAACAATGATTTCATCCCATTTCAAACTCTCCTTCAGTTGCTTCAAAATACCACAAGCTTTCGTTTAAGTGAAACCAACCCTCACCCATGGATCTGCACTAGCTATTTATATTTAAAATACTAAATCAGCATTTTCCTTCATTAGTAGATGGTCTATTTTTTTTTCTTTCTTCTGAAAGCAAATGAAGAAAACCAAAAAAGCCATCCCTGAAGCTAGCTATGCAATCCTCACACAGGTATAACTCTCATTAAATCAAAGCTGCTTTTCTCATCCCCAAACTTGTGAACATATGCCTGGGTTACAGCCATTCCTCATTGCTGAGCTCAACAGCAGTGATTGTGCATGCACATACACATACATATACACGGACACATACACTTAACACGCATGGGCTTACTGGTCTTGTACAGGGCCTTCACAACTCAAACAGAGCTTCTATGTTATTAGCAGACAGTACAGATATTAGACACAGCTCTCTGAAATACAAGCTGGTGAGAGATTAGTTTTGTTTAATCTGGTATGAATATAATATTGATAATCAGCATAAAAATATTATCACAGATGTTCTTTCACCCAATTATTCTCTTAGTGCTGATGACAGGTTTGTTTCTGATTTTTCAACCTCTCTTCTTAATATTTGTGAAGACATATATTTGAGGTCTCTCTCATAGAACTCCAGTCTCTTCTAAGCATAATTAAAAACACAAAAGCCTAACAAAAAATCAAAAATGAAATATTTATTACCGCATTTTGTGACTTAACACCTTTTTTTTTTTTTTTAAACATAACGTCACAGTCCTCATACAAGTATTTTAATGTAAATTTTGACAAAGCTTAAAGGTAACAGCATTTTCTTCTAGTGAGGAACACGTGCTGAGAAAGGAAGAATTCATGGACATACAATACCAATTCCACAGCAGATCTGATACTAGCAAAAACATTCTTTTTTTTTTTTTTCAATTGAGGTAAACACATAGAATATCTAACATGAAACAATTAATAGACCGAACTCTGTACGAAGTTTGTTACAGTATTCTCTTGCTTTTTTTTTTTTTTTTTTTTTTTTTTTCCCAAGCTTTGAGTTCATGATAAAGTTCTAGGTTTGGTGCAAACACCGTTAGTAACTTCTTTCATTGAGGAAAGCTGCCCAACTTTTAGTTTTGTTTTGTCCAAAGCCAAGGCTCAGAACTACTGGAAGAAGCTCCTGCTCTGTCTTTTCTGTCTTTTAAATCTTCACCTGCAAGCTCTTTGAAGAAGAGTCCAAAAAAAAAAAAAAAAAAAGAAAAATAGACTGGGGAGGAATGGGGAGAGACTTAATGAAGCACAAACTATAAAGATCTGTTTGAAACTAAAGGACACAGTTTAGTTTATGAAGGAACAAAACGAGGGAATGGCAAGGCCTTCTTGGAATAGTCTTCTGAGTGATGAGAGACCCAGCAAGACTTTTCATCTTCATCTCCAGGGTAGTTCTTTTCTCACTGGCCAAAACAGGTCTTTCATGGATAGTGACTTCACTGCTGAACCAGAACAGTCATTCTTTTGGGAACAACACACATAGTGTGGAAAACAAGGATTTTTTTTCTTCTAAAACTATTTGAGGCAACGTAACGGAGTGATCAACAGAAATGTACAAGTTAACTTAGTTCCTATGTTTATACTACAGTAGTTATAACTCTTGGAGTCTTTTTTTTTTTTTTTTTTTTTTTCCCCAGAGGATCTGTACATGGACATATTCATTTCAGCGAGCCCATGATTTCACATTAGTGTTCTTGTTTCGTTGGTCCTCTGTTGTTGATGAAAAATGACAAAAAGTAAAAAATAATCACAGCTGTCTGGAATTTCGTATTAAGTGTCAACATCTGGTCAAAGTTCAAAAGTCTTAAAATAGTTTTTGTTTTTGTTTTGTTTTGTTTTTGTTTTTCCCTTGAGTTCCCTTATACTATTGGGCATGAATGTCCATAACCTGTCCATCAACATTGGGGTCTACAGAATTTAACATTGTAGGGCTCTGTGCTGACATGGTCATTCCAGGGTGGGTAGGGGGTCCTCCGTGCATCATCATGGCTGGGTGATGGGGGTGACTTGGCAAATATGAGTGGACTGGGGGTCCATGTCTTAATTGAGTAGGGTGTGGGGTCATCTGGGGAGGAGTGTAACTCGGCTGTGCCATACTCATACCCATAGGACCACCCTGAGATACGTAGTCCCCTGGCATGCCTTGCAAACCTAGACAAAAAGGGAGGAAAAAAAAAAAGCAGGTCAGATTCCTCAACGTTTTTACAATTTACCCATCTAAAATGAACAGGAAAAACAACAGACACTGCAAATCTTCCATCTAAAATTAGCTGCAGATTCTTGCCAATGTTTGCAGACATTCAAATTCTAGTTTGCATTTAATTTGATCATTCAGCAGGATAATGCACATAACAGAACTAAATATTGAGCACAACTGAGTACCGCAAAATGTAAGTGTACTTAAAAAAAAAAAAACCTAGTGGGTGAATTCCTATGATAAATTTTACAAAGATGTTGGCTATCTGTAAAGACTTGTCAATTGAACATAAATATCTGATTTGCTTCTCTTCAGTATTTCAAAAATGTAAAAGGCTATATCCTGTCTGGGCTTTGCCTAAGCAGTATCAATGTAAATTCCACACACAGATCAATGGACCGAACTGCATAAATGAACAAAACTGAGATACCAACAAAAGTCCTGATCTTTGAAGTGCTAAGCAACTCCTGAAAGATGCTGAATGCCTTCAACGCTCAGTTAAGTCAATGGGGTATGCTGCTGCTCAGTACCTTAAAGGTTTAGCCCTAAAAGTACATGTCATGTTTTTCTCCTAGAACAAATCTTAAAATCCTATTATATCATTACGGGCCAAATCTTGCTGCCTTATTCACAAGGCCCATTGAAGTCAGTGGGACTATTCACATGAGTCAGGCAAGCAGGATTTGGCCCTGTGCCTGCAGTCTCTCAAAGAATACTGTTAAACAGAGGATTATGGACAATGGGCCTCTTATCCTTTCCTGCAGAAAACCCAAGAAGGGAAGAAAACTTACAAGGGAAACTCCATATTGCTCACAATGAGCAGGATCTAAGGCAGCACCTCCAGCAAGGGACAGTTATATAGCCAAAGAGAGTGGTGCAAGTAATGAAATCTTACAGCGGCATCCCCCTTCTGATATTCACATTTTCGAATCTTAGGGACCAGCCTTTTTGTCTGTCTTCCTGGAGTTCACTTGTGAGTAGGCCACTGGTAGGCCACCCTCAAAGACCTATTTAACATTGCTCTGGGCTAGAAATAAAATGGATCGCCCTGAGATATAACACTGA
>NC_143440.1:32407500-32460000 GCF_987193195.1 Phasianus colchicus | reverse complement strand
CTGCAGGCCGGATTCCCATGTGCTGCTGACCATCCAATACAAAGCTCCCCATCGGCTGACCCTCTGGACTATATGCTGCTCCTTGGCTCACTGAAGGATCAAGAAGAAAACCTGATTGTAGTCAATCGTGGACACAGAGGAGAAAGAAGAGAAGACATACCAAACAATCAGCAATTGTTCCAGCTTCAGCACTGAAACGCTATATACAATATCTTGGCTGTCACTTTAAACTCAGGTTGTGCTTTTTATGAGCTGATTATGTTACCAGGACTATAGAATAAAAATGCTATAGGGGGGCCTAATAAACAAGTTTGTCAAGTCAGTTCACTAGCTCCAGATCTGTTTCTGTACTTACCTTTAATGCAAACCAGTGGAAGCTCGTTGGAACACTATGTGGGTTTTTTTTCTGTTCTTTTTTTTCTTTTTTTTTCTTAATGAAGTAAGTACTTATTGTGTTCCTCTCTAATTACACAAAGTTGTGAATCTGGCATCTGTGATACGGGGTACTTATGGTCAAGCTTAATAGAATGCATAAAACCACTATCACCTACTCTAGAATGAATTAAAAAATTCTGAACATTGTTTTCCCTGTTTACATACACACTCTACATTTGATTTAATGTTTAGAATGGTTAGTTGAGTTAGTGTTTTCCCCCTTTTTCACCTGTTAATGAAAAAGAAATTTAATGCTACATGGGAAGAGTTTCCCAAACGATTAATAACCTTTTCAAAAACCTTTAACGTGAAGCAGCAGGCGAAATCACCATCAAGTTAAAGCCCTTGTTAGTGACAACAGTCATCACCACATGGAGAAGCGTTTTATCCCAAAACCTCATGGCAGGAAACCACAACTCCCTAGTATGCTAAGGAAATGCATATTACAAAGTGGCATGATTAACACTGCACCAGTTGCTGTTCAAAGAGCTATGCGTTCTGAGCGCTTTCATAGAAACTTTTAAAAAGTATTGTTACAAAAAATCATATGTTTTGCTGGGAATATATCTGGTGAACTCTCAAACAAAAGTAATAATCTTTTAATATTTTTTGTCAGTATGGTACCATGTCACATTAATAGCATATTGTGAATTGTCAAAGCAAATGAATGGATACAATGAGTTTTACAGCTAGCCTTCCAGAAGTGAAAGCAATGCATACACCAAGGAGTTGTGGGTAGCAAGAAAATGAGATTGTCTTGCTGATTGGATGCAGACAAGCAATGAGTAATTCAAGAGCTCACAGTCAAACAAACTGCTTGTGGCACTACTACTTGTACCCAATTACCAATTCAGAGAGAAAATAAAAAGCAGTTTCAGTAGAGTCAGGGTGGGAAATCTCCAATTAGCACCAATTAGCGAAGTTGCTTCCTACAGCAGAATTCTGGGGCCGTAAGAAAAAAAAAAAAAATCTCCCAGAATGCCTGGTTGGGGCATTTATTTACCAGGTGATGGGACTCCCGAAGAATAACTTGATGAGGATTTGCGCCTGTGGGACTTGAATACAGATAGTACTTAGAACTTGCCTGCTCGATTTGACTGGTCAATCATAGGCTGTACTATTCTTCTTCTGGCATTAATAAACCTGAAACAGAATACAAAGAATAGCAGTCCTTTCATCAGCTCGCTCTGCGTTCTGGGAGCACCTCTGCTTGAAAACCGACGAGATCTCAGTGCGGCGCGGCAACGCGTTTTGTTTTGCGTCTCTTTCTTAAAGAGCAGAATTTTCACTTTAAGGGATTTTCCTCCGAGTGCTCAGGAATGGTGCCCGCTAATGTGCTTATCTGACCGGCTGGCTTAGCGCTGGGCTTGCCAGCGGGCTTGCAACAAGTAAACGTGAAGGAAAACTTGTGTTAAAAGACAATTGTTTCTTTAACTTCTCAGGGTAGCTCGGAACCTGGTTAAAGTTCACAGGCTTCGAGAGTATTTTTGTTTTGTTTTGTTTTGTTTTTCCTCCATCACAGGGATTCAGCTCCCCTTGCAGCTGGCCATAAATGAGGACCAGGCTTTGCCACACCGTGCTTTCACAAGGTATTGTTAGGTCAGCAGAGCCATCAATTAGGCTGTCTGAAGTTTTATCACCAGCGTAGCAGCAATAAGGGCCGGCCCAGAAAGGCTCCTGCTCCTCCGCAGCTCCTGCCGCCGCCGCCCGTAAAGCGCGGGGTCGCCGCGAGGTCAGTGCCGGCCGGGGGCGACCTCTGCGGCCGCGTGGGGCAGCCCGCGCCCGGCCGTAAAGCCAGGCACCTCGCGCTCGTTAGCGGCCGCGGCCGCAGGTACATGTGGTTGGGATTAGGCCCAAAATAACTTCTCTCTCTCTTTTTCTTTTTCTTTCTTCCCCCCCCCCCCTTTCTTTTTTTCTTCCCCCTCCCTCCTTCTCGCTCCAACCAGGCCCTGCGCTGGGTGCTGGGGCTTCTGAGCGCTGGGGAAGGCGGTTAGCGGGCTGCGGAGCCTGGCTTTAATTTTACGGGTAATCCAAAAATAAGTACTTGCATATTTCTTGTTAGCTTAATGCGCAGCTACACGCAGCAGCACAAACTCAGGCACATTAATTTCACCGAAATAATTTTCAAGCTCAGCTTTTCGCACCGTTTCTCTCACAACGGAGCAATTCTCCATCACTCACGGCCACGCTTGTTTTTGTCCCCCTTTGTGCTGGAGAACACTCCGAGCTCCGCACAGGTTTTGTGTGCTGCTCCACAGCCGGGGCTTTGGGCCCGTGACCCTTAAGGAGCGCTAATGAAGGCGAATACTGGTGTTTAATCCTCTTCAGAAATACTAACATGCCCATCATCCAAAACAGCCTCCAATAATTGCCGTTGGGCCCGATCCAAGGCCCCGCGAAGTCTTTCAGTTAGGAGCTGAAAACTAAGTTCATCTGCTCATTTAGCAAATTGCTGGCCTTTCTATAGCATCAACTCCGTGAGCCCTTTTGTTGCGTTCCCTCCCGCCTCCCCCGCGAAATTCCCTCGCAGATAATAAAGGATGGAACACCTTCGATTGCAGCTCCTGTAATCACAGTTGTGGAAATTTCATTAGACAGATGCATAAATGCTACAAGTAACACTAAAGGGCTCTTTTGCATCTCTCTGTTTACATCCTGAAGACATTCTTTATTCTTTAAGAAAAGTATAATTCAGTTGTCAGAAATGTCATCCTGCCTCAGAATTACTCATGACTTCAGGTATTAAAATAAAAACTCAGACACAGTCGACGCACTTGTTTATTCCCTTCTGACTGCAGTGCAGGGAAGGCATTTCTTGCCTTGGCGCTGTGATTTCTAGATGCGTTTCTGTCCTCAAAGACAAAGGTCTCCAACAGAACTTAATTTGCTTAGCTGCTTTCCAGTAATGTTACGTGCTGACCAAATGGAGGCTGACCTGAACCCTCTCTAGCCAGCATGCCTTTTATCAGCTAAAGTTAAGGCCAATAGAGATTAACAGGAAAGCCTGATAAGACTGTTTTCTCTTCTCCTATGAGCTTCTAATGGTGTATACAGATGGCAAGGTTTTAAAGAATGGAATGAACGCTTATTTAGGCCTGTAAAAAATCACAGACAACAGGCATCCCCCCTCCCCCCCTGCCTTTCGTCTTACTAACCCGTGTTCTTCAATCAGGCCACTCTTCAGGGAAACCAAATTGCTTTTTTTTTTTTCTTTTTTTTCTTTTCTTTTTTTTTTTTTTTATTTAAACCCCAACTACTTTTATTGTTTACATCTGGTGGTCCCCTTATTTATGTCCCTTTCCACTTCCCTGCAAGCACACCCTTACTCACAGGGCTGCGAAGCATTATGGGCCTTGGCTCTCAGCAGGAGAACTCGACACTGTCTTCAAACAAATAATTAAGGGGAAGGTTAAAGGTTCACCCAGAGGTCACATCTTTGGATACTCCTCAGAAAGTTTACATTAGTAAGAAATGGGTGCCCTCTGAAGTGTTTTTTCAATGGGTTTGCACAACAAAGCAGAACATTAAGAAAATTCTAAGTCCTGAAAGGTTTCAGGTGACAACTGCGGTTGTGAGAGTATACAGATTTGGATACTCCACTCTGGTCTTGCCGATTTTACAGCCACCAGAGCTTAAGCCTTTAGGATATTGAAAATATTGGCTATTGAAAAATTCTGTCCAACCATTCACTTGCAAAAGAACTTCTCCCTACTTTATTCCACTGATATGAATAATGAAAACTTTTCTGTGTGAACTCTATAGACAGTTCACTAAGTGTTTTGGAAAGGCAGATTAAAGCCCCAGTAGTAGTGAATTTGCTGATCACCCAAAAAAAAGAAAAAATAAAAAGTGATAAAAATTATCAAATTGGTCCAATATTCTTTTCTTTCCCGCAAAAAAACACATTTTTTTTTCAATTTCTGATTTAATTATATCTCTAGTTTTTTTCTTCTGTGCATGCTTATAACTGCAGGTGTAAATGACATCTTCTAGACCAATAACATGTGAAGAGAAGGTACTTTGTCATATTCTCAGATATAGGAGAACTTTAGGCATTCAGTTCATTTTGAAGTTCCTTTCCTATGATTCCTTTGAAAAATCCTGGCTAGTGATGGCATCAGCTATACCCACCAATGGTTATGTCTAAGAAACTGCACTTGGAATTATTTACATTGGTAAAATTGTGGGTGGAAAACAGACATACATTTCAGGTCAAACTAAAAATTGCATCCAGTGTCGTAGCAGTAGCTACATCAGGTAGCATATCAGCACAATTGGCAGACAAGGGCACAGAATGCAGTGTTTGTGGATTATTATGTGTCCTTTATACTGCCCTATAAATATGCACAGTGCATAATAGAGACATAAAAGCCACAGTCACTGCCCTAGTCTTTACTTTTTTTTTCTTTTTCTTTTTCTTTTTCTTTTTTTTTTCTTTTTTTTTTCTTTTTTTTTTTTTTTTTTCTGAGGGCTTTTTGTACCTCTCAGGGAGCAATCTCTAGAGCCAAAGTAAAGCAAAATACAGCTTTCTGCACAGCACTTCAATTTGTGCATTGCAGAAATACTGTGATGTTATTTTGGCACAAGTATCTTCAAAAGGCACTAAAAGACAGGTGAAAAAAAAAAAATAAAGAGAACACCAATGCCACTATTTCCAGCATTACTTGGAACCCTATAAAAGAAGAATTCACAGCTCTGCTCCTGACACTAATTGCCTGCCTTGTTCATACCCTTCACCCAGAGGCCAAAGATTGAATGGCCTGAAAAGATGAGTAAAATCTATCAACAAGACATAGATTTCTTTGTTACACTTCTGTTAATAGTAATTCCTATTACTTGGATGATAGCAGCAGTTAGAGAACCCAATGAAGCTCAGTCGTACTTCACCCCACACCGTACACACTGTCCAAGAGAACTCACAGTCTGAACAGATTTCTAGGCAAAGCCTGGGGGAGAGGAGACGCCTTCTCCCTGTTTGCAAAGGGGAACTGAGACAGACGGAGATTAAGTGACAAGGCCAAAGTCATACAAGAGATCTTTGGCAGAGCCACACTCCCAACATAGATTTCCTCAGTCCTCTTTCAGCACTCAGTACAATCTGCTATCCATATGCTATCTTTCCTTTGTTCCTCCAGATTAGCAGTCAGGCACACTGGCAGGGGAGTGCAGAGAGAGCTCACATTGCCACCGTTTGTGCCTTACCTGCTGTGTAGATAAAGAGGGGTCATCAGCCTCCAGGGCTGAGAGTTGATACCTTCACAAACTCTACATTCATGTGGTACTTGGTCCTCATTCCAGAATGATAAATGAGGTGTGTAATGTTGAGAAATACATGTCATTGTCATAGTACGTTTAATGAAAATCTCACTTCCAGCATTTTGCAAGTAACAGATTACAAACCCCACTTATTCAAACAACAGAAATAAGGTTTTTTTTGCATCTTGTATTTTTTTAATTGCTACCTAAAGCAGCCACATATATTTTCTATAGCCAAAGTCTGTCTTTCTCCCACAAGGAGTTACGGTAACTTCAGTGGGACAATTTATGAAAGCGCAGCCAACAAGATTTGGCTCAAAATGCTCAACAATATGGAATTTTTAAAAGAAGTTACTTCAGTTTTATCTAATTCTAGAAAGAAAAGAAAAGAAAAGAAAAGAAAAGAAAAGAAAAGAAAAGAAAAGAAAAGAAAAGAAAAGAAAAGAAAAGAAAAGAAAAGAAAAGAAAAGAAAAGAAAAGAAAAGAAAAGAAAAGAAAAGAAAAGAAAAGAAAAGAAAAGAAAAGAAAAAAGCCCACAGTAGAGCAAGTAAAGGTACACTAGTGAATATGCAGTGTAGTCTGGTGATTTGGTAGCCCTAGTCCTAATTGGTTCCTATCATTGCTCATTAGCATGACAATATAACCTAAATACATGCATTTAATTGCATCTTCTCAAATTGAGTTTTGCTTTTCTTTATCCAAAAATATACATGCATTTTTTACTTTATAGGAAGTTCCATAATTAATCTTCTTTATATATTTATCATATTTATCTCCAGTCATATAAAATGATGTTAAATTCACATTTACATAACATATTTCATATTTACAATAAGCAAGATCCAGATAAAATTGTGGAGAAATATGTCTGCAACTGCAAAAGAGAATAAACAGCAAATAGAGATCTCAGTCTGCTTTTTCATGTCTGGCACATTCAAAAACAATTTTGTCATTGTTTCCACTGTCTTTTTTTGTACATACTGTGTGTTTCAAGATACAAGGACCTCTCCATAAGTGAATCTATGTAAGATTAGTTCTTAAAATGAACTATTGGTGACTGTACTGATTGGTAATCAGAATTAGAAATGTATCTACTCTATGTCTATCATGGAAAATACATCTTAAGGATGTAGGCTCACAATAATTTAGTTTCAGGAGGACAAATAGCATGAAAGCTTGGAAATTATAATTCACCTCCAAGTTGAGGTCTAACGGGAACTCAAGCAGTGAGTGGTATCTAATTTCATTTGCTTGTCTACACATCTCATAGGTTCTGTGAGATGAACTGGTAAAAAACATAACAAGTCTTCCACAGCAGACTATATTGCTCTGTTACTCTGTTTAAGAAACAGAAGTACAGCATGGACTACAAAGTACAACTCAAAACTTTTCAGTATCAGTCTTCAATCTGAATTTTCACTTAACATATCCATCCAAGAAAATAAGGTGTTAAAATATTGCACTTATTAAACAGAGTAGTCACTACAAAAAAAAAAAAAAAAAAAAAAGGTTCTCTACTCTTTATGTGAAAACCAGAGAAAGAAACAAATTTGTGAGATGGATTCAGCACTAGTTCTCTAGAGAGATTATTGACAAGGAGTTTTGCTTGAATTTAGATTTTAGCCCAAGAAGACAATTTTCTTGAAAAGAATACAAGTACTGAACGAAGACTGTCACAGGCTTAGGCATAACTGTAATAACAATAACAACAGTAATGTAGGGTCAAAATTGTTCTTTTTTTCCATCATCTGAAAATATACTCTAATTTTCAAAATTTTGGGGTTCCCAGAGGAACAGTCTGATGAGATTTTTCAAAAACCTGACAAATCTAGATGCAAAGCTACTCTATCATTAAACTTAGGTAAATGGAAGTCAGGCTTCATGGGGTTTATGCACCTGCTTCAATGTTTCGCTGAGTAAGAGCTTAAAAACACATGGTAAGAAATAATCCAAATGTTTTTACCTTGGCCAGGAAAATAAATCTTTGCCATAAATGATATTTAAGTACTCGGACTATGAACACATCAGTGTTTAGCCAAAGAGCATGCTACAGTGATCCCTTGTTGCCCAAGCATGCCCTAATTTGGAAGGGAAAATAAGCGATGAAATATAATATTTAAGTCACAAAAATGCTTTGATAAATAACCTAGAAAATAATTTCCCAATCTGAAAGAAAAACTTCATAAGTTTTGAGGAGTTCGCAGCAGACTGAAAGAATGCATTAGAAAAAAAACTAATTTGCAGAAACGCTTTTATCAATATATCCCGCCTTTGTAGCAATCTTTGTCTGTCACCTAAACTTTTATCTGAGCAAGTAAAATCTAGTTATCTTAGTTTATTTAACTTCTCCCTCCAGTATGTATTCTAAACTGACAGAATTAGGTTTAGGTGTCCTTTTGTATGTGTGTGTATAAAAATGGTTGAAAAAGCCCTTGTTTATGCTTCACTGAATCTATGCCGCACCTGGTTACCAACACTTACTTGTAGCATTCCTTACAGGAGAGTTAAAAAAGCTGACTTAGTCATCTGGAAATGAGCCACCTAAGTGAGGCTTCCTTAAGTCCCAAATCTTGAGAAACGGAACCACTTCCATGATTGGTTTCAGGGAAGAGATTGGAACAGGCAGGTTCATTCCCTGACTGGGTTTCACATCGTTTTGAGTAGCCTTGTTAGAGAAGCAAGAAGCAGGGTTGTAGGCTGCTTAAACTGACTTTCTTAAGCTAATTTTGGTATCTCACATCTCTCATAGGTGTGATTCAGCAGACCAAGTCAGTATCCACATTTGGTGGAAGGAGGGCTCTAGAAAATGACAGCAAGTGTCTAAGCTAGGTGCCAATAGCCCAAGGCAGGCACTAACAGCCCCGGAGACCTATGCCACATCTTGTATGTTTATGTTGGATCTTCTAAAAATACGTTATGGCACCAGGAACTGCCAATTGTTGAAAACCATGAATTTGCCCATCCTGTACCTGTGAGACTGTCTAAAAAAATCAGAAGTTTAAACAGTGCCTTTTGTATTTACATTCCATGTTTTTGAGTCATTGTGTCACATTTTTAAACTGCTTTCTCAGCAACAAAATCTAGAAACTTACTTGGAAAGTCAGGGCCTTGAGTTAACATGAAATAACTTGAGCCTTGTGATAAAATCATGAGAATTGGCAACCAGGCACCTATTCACCTCAGAGAAAATATGTATCTTAAAACACGTAACTCTTGGTTACCAGGCTACCTTTTTGAAGCACAGGAAAACGATTTGGCTTCTGCCAAAGCCCTAGTGCATTTCACACTGAAACACACACCCTGAGCAGCCGTGCTCGCATATGGCCTTGGCCAGGGGCCTGCTCACAGGGCCATGCTGGTCTCTGCCCCAGGATGCCCTGATAGGGATGCATCACCTCATTGTACCTATTGCGTTCCCACTGTGGGGTGCAGCCAGCGCTCCCCAGTGCACCTCAGCACCCTGAGAGGGCTAACACCTGCCTGCACTCCACAGTCTTGCCACTGCCCCAGCACCATGGGGCCAAAGGGATGCTTCCAGGGTGGGCAGGGGCACCAAGGCTACTGGCTTCTCCAAAGTCCGAGGGGCAAGGTGGCCACGCTGGGCTTTCACTTGGTGTGATTGTATGAGGTGAGAGGGATTGTGCTGCCCTGGTCATTGAGTATGTCAAAGTGGGAGGTGAGTCTAGTAGTGACGGTAATGAAGGACTATGCCATACATGCATATAGAATCATAGAATGGCTTGGGTTGGAAGGGATGATCCCTGAGGATCATCAGGTTCCAACCCCCCTGCTGCAGGCAGGGTCACCAAACTCCAGAAAATGCCAAAGGAAATGCACGTATATCCTTACAAGCTTTCATAAAACCTCAACTTAGGAGGAAAAGTACCCTCTTTTATACCCCTTGGATTTCTGGCTGGTAACAAGGAACAGTCAGCGAGTGTGGCCACAACCAAAGTCATGAAGCAGTCTGGCAGGCTCTCATTTCCCAAGCAATGCTGACTGCTTTTCCAGAGTGCCATCAAATTATTCATATATAGTTATTTATCATGCACCATAAAAATGATCTTTTAAAGATACTTGAAAGGAAGGGAGGAGACAAGCAGACACTTCCTTAGCTATTCATATCTTACAGATAAAATGCAAAGTCAATAGACATAAGCTGTAGTATGTAACCTCATCCCGTACTTGATTTATTGCAGATGGGAATCAACTAGAAACTGAATTGCTTTGAAATTTTTACTACTGACATTAAAATTCCAGGTTTGTATACATACATCTCATGGAGATGCTAAATACAATTTTAGCTAATTTGGTATGTGCTTTGATTTGCTGGTAGGTGTCCATGTTATAGGTAGATAACAGACCTCCTATAAGATCTTAAGTAACTCATGCATTTAAAGATATGTTAGTTCATCACATTAAACTCACAGGATAAGATTTTCAAAACAGATGATGATCCAGCAGGCTTGAAAACATAATCAGATTGTCCAGCTCCTTAAATGAGAGTTGAGTTCTCTCATTTTCAGCAACTCATTCAAAAATAAATGTGTAAGTTTGAAAGACCACATTGAATTAACTTATACATCTTTTTAACTATTTCATCCTGTGCTTTTTAGCGTTTTAGCCAATTCTAAATTGACCCGAAAAGGAGGATTGTCAACAAATTTAACATCTGTTTAACTTCTCTGATGAAATTAGATTAAGACATTAATTCTGCTTCTTTTCAGTGGAAACTACCTAAGTAGCAACTTGCCAAAAATGCATAAAGGTGTTTAGCAATTACATACTGGGTATGTTTGAAGAGATCAAGGTGCACTCACATGTCCTGTGCTATGGATATTTCTGATTAGCTTGTCACCTACTCTAAAGAAGATGTAGCCCAACTCTCCTATACTATATAACAGGCCAGCTGTTAGCTGTCTGTCAAGCACCTAAAGTGGACAAGTAGTCCAGGAGCAAAAATGTCACTCCTTTGATCTGGCAAGGAGCAGCTGCTGATTTATAGAGTAGGACTTTGTTCTTCCGTTCTATTTTACTTTCTTTCCTAAGGCAGAACCACAAAATCCAGCAGAAAAAAAAAGTGCCGTTCTCTGCAACATCAACAAGCTCTGACAACTGCAACAGGGTTTTTCTTGGCCCTAACAAAGCTCTCAGGCATCTCCTTTGACGCTCACCTTTTTTTTTCCTCCTTCTTTTTGCAATGCGGTAGTTATTGTTTAATTCAGCTTCTGTAAATGGAATGGACTGTGGCCAGCAAGCCTGGGGCATAAACACACCTGTATGAAAGAAGCCTTATTGTAGCAACCATCTACAACCAACCTGCACATGCACTACCAGATCGTGAGTTCAGAAGGAATGTTCCATTTTCCCTGACAGTAAACTTTGCTTTAAGATAACATATTTTTTTTTGTACCCACTGTCCTGTCTTGACCATGAAACTTGCACAATTTTTCATTGTTATTAAAATCTGATGGAATAAAAATGTCTATTTTTCTACCTGTCAACCAGTGGACCTAAGGAAATTTTATCCAAAGAGCCCATTTAAAACAAACAAACAAACAAACAAAAAAAAAAACCACACAGCCAAAATAGATTTATAGAAATGCAATACTGAAAGTTTGAGAACTACTGATCCTGAAGATGCCTGTTCTGTTTCAGAGGCAATGATGCAGTCATTGTTACCTCTGGCTTACACTGTTAAGGATTCTCCTCCAAAAACATTTCAGAAAACAAGTACGGAGTAAGAAATAAGATTCAATGCAACTAATTGGACTGTGACACCACAGCCCAGATTAAATGCTCTCTGCAGTTGTTTTAGACTCAGAAGATGCAGAACAGATTCTATCACATGATTAGTAACTATAAGGGGCACTATACCCCTGCCTCATCTATTGGAAGTAAGGCAGTTTCCTCCATCACAGCTGCCCTTTTATTTTTCTTCAGATCTGCTTTCAACTTTATTAACTGAAAAAAGAGATTTACAGGCCACAAGAAAAGGTGCAGTATAACACTGTTGAGGAATATCTTGTGTGCTTATGGATCAGGAAGTAAACAACACAGCAAGCTGTGTATTTGACCCGTGTATGTGTCTGCATGCATGTTGTACTTAAGCTTCTTCATAATGTAACTTTAAAAACAAGCACAAAAGGTTTTAATAAAAAAGATGGGAAGAGTCGAGGGAGGTGGGGGTGACATCATGACTACAAGATCTTTTGCATATATGTTAGCTTGTGGAAATAAATAAGAACTATTACAGCCAAGCCCCTAAGGGAGGCAGGAAAATTATGATGTACAGGATAGTATAAAATGATATATTAAAAACTGAGTTGTCAGTGGAACAATAGAATATTAAGCAAAAGTCCATAATAATTGGCAGATATTTAGCTGTAGACATCTTTCTCTGGTTGGTGGGTACTAAAGTATACGTGAGAGGAAAGAGAACTAGTTAGGTAATTAGAAGTCATGGGCATAAATAATACACTATGTATAAACAACCCCCCTTCCCCTCATGTTATAGCTCTTCTCCAGATACACTTAATCATCTCTCAGTAAGCCATACTTACTTGCTGATATCGCTTGTGTTTTGGTCTTCATACTGTTTGGTTACAAGAGATTCTGCTTACGTTCATTTTGCTTTTCTCTCTAAATACAGAATCATGTTCATTTTCTCTGCTTTGATTATTCCAATATTGGTGGCAAGACTTTTAACAAAGCAGAGTCTGATTGCTCAGCAGCTAAAGTTGCATCAGCACCACAGACACTGTGAGACTGCAGTCTGCCGTGTTATGGAATACTTGCTCCATAGTGACTGAAGATTCTAACAGCATAAGTATGGGATGGCTATATTGTTTAAGTGTGCTAAAACAAAAAGGCAATTGTGCAGATGCTCCCACTGTCATTCTGGTGAAGAATTTACTCTGTCTCATTCCCCCTTGTGTTCTCTAAACTACACAGGAATCATGCGAAAACGCTTCAAAAATTTTTGAGAGTTTGTCAGTATACTAATGTGTGTCACATACTTCTGTGTCTTTGTTACTGTAAGTCAAACTGGTTTGAATTATGGAATCTAAAAATTAAATAACCTCCGTGGAGCTGTTTCCTCTTCCTGTCACTCTGTATCCCAGGCTCCTGTGCTTTTAGGCCAGTGCTTCATCTACCCCAGGGCTTAGCCCTTGCTCCCCAGACTACCTTGCTGGCTCACCAGAGATAATTGCGAAGTACAGCTGGCAAGTCAGTGATAAAGCTTGCTGGTGCTCTGCAGGGGTCCTAGATGGACAGATATGCTGTGATTGAGGACGTATATATGAATGTTGCACCACCTCTCTTCCCTATGCAGTTTTCATTCTTCTGAACAAGATAAAGACTAAAACTAGGAAGATTTCTTCTTTCTGAAGCACTTGGAAGGTTTGTTTCCTCTGATTTCAGTACTTGGTTTATGGGAAGAGCAAAGCATAGGAGGTGCCTGTGCTCGAGTGCACCATATTTAGGTTGTTGAGCTCCCAAGCTAAAGAGGGTGCTAATAACTTTTTTTTCCCCTTTCATCTCTTAAAGGATGGATAGATGGAGAAGTACCTCTTAATGAAGTAGAATTGCCTCTTAATGTTTCATTTCTTCATGTGAAAACTAAACGATACCAGAAAAATAAACTTCAGATGAGCACATATTTCTTCAATGAAAACTAGCCAGATCAGTAAAGTACTCCACTATCCCATATTTTGCATACAATATCTATTATGAAATGAAGCCCAATCTATACAATCTCTCTAATATTTATCTTTCTTTATGAGAACAGTTTGGAAACTGTGTGCGATCTTTCATAATGTTAATAACTGGTTGCTGATGGATTTCACCATTAACTCTGACTGTTCTGACTGGTTGGGTGTTGAGGATTAATTTTCAGTAGAATTTCACTAATCGTTCCTGCACTGCGTAGGGGTGAAGGCATCTAAGAATATGTGTATAAACCTGCATTTGAGCCCATAAAATTGGTAATTGCAGGGCTGTATCCAACTGTGCTGATCACTTTAGCCCAACCTATTAAAGCACTCAGATATATAAGGAAAATCTTCAAATTAACCAAGTTCTATTATAAAAATCATAATAGCCCCTGTAAAGACCATCTTAAAGTTTAAGTTTAGAATTAGATGGCATTATTGGCAAAAGGATATCGATACTTTGGTACCTCAATTGTAGGTGATCTGTTATCAAGAAAATTCATCTTCGATTAGATGTTCCAGGAATCACCAGAAGATGGACTTATATACCTAACTACCATTTAAAACAAAATAAACCAAAACAAATGAAACCAAACCAAACAATACAAAAATGCTTCACTTAATGGAGAAACTACCTAAAATCTTTTGGCATGTACATTTCTACTCTTCTAACACCATATCCCATCAACATTTTTTCTGCTGTGTTCACATATACCCTAACAGTTAGTTACTTTTGTGCTGTAAGCAAGCTCTTCCTCTGAGCTAAAGGGAGACATGTATATCCAATAATGTTTCCTATAGATCATTTTAGTGAGAGACATTTAAAACAGGCCTATTCTTTCTTACAACAACACAGATAAAGATCTCTTTCCTTTTTAACTGACACCAGAATTATTTGAATATTTATCTGGAAAGAAGGAGATTGAGTTTTGTCTCCCCTTCCTCCTTGATATAGAACAAAGACTTGAGCACAGGACCTTCACATATCCATAAATAATATCTGAATCACCAGACAGTTCAGTACAGTGAACAAAGCCCTTTCAGTTCTCATTCTGAGATGTTCTACCACCTGAAGTAATTATATAGTCGTCGTAATTAACCAGAAATTAACTCTCCTACCTCTTAAGTTGGAGCCCTAACCAAGAGGCTGTACAGTCAAATACTTGTTCTTATTTAATTTTGTTCTACTGACTAGCCATTACATACACAACAGAATTGGTAGTCAGAAGAACAAGAAAGGCATGATAGTGAAAAAGAGTAAAGATGGAGCATTATGTTCAATAGCCCATTGATTGGGAAACTCAGTTCACTTGGAACAGTTAAGACAATGATTTAAATCGAGATGAAGAGAAGACCTGTGAACATATATCCTATTTTACAAGTGAATTTTCTAGCCAATGAGCCATTGAGTACAGCACTCTCTCTACCCCATTTGCCTGTTTTGCATAAAGCTAGGTATGACCAATACATGAAAAGACTTTTTCTGGACTAGGTCCCTGGTAAGATACACTGAGACCAGGCTGATTTTGTGTTGAGAGCTGTTTCACTCTAGAGCATGTTACTGTATATTTATCACTGTACGTGATAAAATGTATGTATTTCTCCTCCTATGCCCTGGAGGTGCTGTCTACATAAACTAACCATGGTCAGGGTAATACTCTGCTTGTCAGTACTGCTAGTGCTACAGTTATAAGTTTCTCAGTGATAGCACATTCTAAGCAGTTTTGTGCATGCTCAGCAATGAAAACAAGTCAGTGTGGACCAAAAGATTTCAGGCACCTACAGTCTGTACAGCACCTAGGTGAAGATACTGGAAAATTCAGTGATACCTAAGGATAAAGATTAGCTTAAAGATTGCTGAATTTTTTTTACTGAATACTCATATACAACTCAATTAATGCACATCTAATGGACACATATTCACGAGGAAATATTTTGCAAAATGTGCTACACAGATCTTTCATCTTTACTTATACAATTTATAAGACAGCAATGTAATAATACTTTTGTAAGAATTTTTAGCAGAATTGGAATACCTTTAAAGAAGATTTAAGGTCAGAAACGTTATGTAAAACAAAAGAAAGCCTATGAAAATAAAAGAAAACACCTCAAATTCTCATGTGGCATCTTCAAGCAAGACAGCTCAGGATTGTGCTTAAAAATAAATTTGGTATGTAACCTAGCTAAATAAAATAAAAACGTTTTCTTTCTAATTCAGTGTCCAAACTGAGGTAAACATAGATAAATCAGTAGTTAGAAGAAAGTTATTCTTTGTTTTTCACTTTGAATTACTAAAGTATCAATAGCATATGTACATATCAAGGAACAACACACCTTTTAAATTTGATAGTAAAAATCTTGTAATGTTTAACTACGTTAGAAATCAACTATGCTGTATTTACAATGCGTAAAACAGAATAACAGCAAGAAATGCAAATACTCATTTTCCTAGAAGTCAGATGAACTAGTAAGGGTTAGTTTCCATTTCTTTTTCTGTGATTTTTCTGCAGCTGTTACATTCCGCCTTTCCAATGTGACTATATTATTATCCACAAAATTTTTAGCATCATCATAATCATAAAATATATATTTTATATCTTTATAAATCACATGAGGCTTAGCAGACCCATGTGATGCCACATCTGCTTTAATCCTAGTAAATTCTAGCCTCAGACAGCATAGCCTGTGGTGTCTCACCTGAGTTCACAGAAACATTTCAGGGAATGCATTAGCTTTGTGAGTCAGTGAAATAAATGCAAACATATATAGTGGTAAATAGCCAAATTAAAACTTATCATTTTAAATTGTTTTTGACAAGTATAGGTTCAAAAATCTAAATCTACTTTATGTGTGTCCCTTAACCAGTTCTTCTAAGTCATCCAGGCCTAATTTTTGATATCTGATAAAAGTATTCAGAATTTTTAAAAAATGTCCAAAAATCAAATATAAAAAGATCTTAATGTCAAATTCCACATCCTAATTTAAAATAAAAATTGTATTGAAAAAAAAATGAAACAAGTACCTAATTGCTAGGACAAATGTGACGTGAAGATGTGCAGTTAAGACTGGTGCCTACACTTTTCAGGTGCAGTAAATTCAGGTTAAAAAAAAATGGCAAGTGAAATGTTTTGTGGCATGCTTTACATCCAGACTGAAAAAAATCCATTTCACCTTCTGCCAGAGTCATCCCAGAGCTATCTAGAACATGCATTAGTTTTCCAATAAAGCATAGGCCTATAATAAATACTTAAGCATGCCATATAGTATTAATCTTCCCCATGAACTTGATCTCAAAGCAGTTTCTATGAAGAGAAATTAAGAAGTGTATACAGGCAAAAGAGAAAATATAAAGCAAGCCAATGACACAGAAAGGCTCTTTAGATTGGATCTGTGGTAGAGAGGATGGATTTTTCAACGAGATTGCAGAACAGAGGGCGGGACAATACTAGATGAACAGAGAGTAGAGAGGACAAAATGAAAAAAGAGACATCGATGTTAAAGTAGGTTTTGACATTGTTTTAAGAAATATTGACATTGATCTGTAAAGTATGGTGGAAGGCTGCTGAAGTGCCTAAAGCAGGAGGTGTTTTTGATGCATGCGTGAGAAGGGAGCATCAGCATGTGGCACCTTAGGGGGGAGGTGAAGAACTGGGACTTAGAGTCCTGAGGGAAGGGAACTACAATAGTCAAGGTGAGAAAAGATGAAGGCAGAAGCAAACGTGACATACTGTCAAAATGGAAATAGGAAGAAGGGCAGACATTGGAGATGTGAGGGAAAGTGCAATACAAGGAATTATTTGTAGATATTCGGCAGTGGGAATAAATGTGTGAAGTGGTCTAGAGGAGTATAAAGGAGTAAGACTTGAACGTCCAGGAGAATAATGTTGCTCTAAGTTCACTGTCAGTTTTGTTTGCCAGGTTATATATTCATCTATATAAAAAATGATTCTATCTAAAACACAAACTTCTTTTAAACAATACTCTATTTATTGTGAGAGCTTGTTAGTCAAGCAATTTCTGCACTAGATGCAGCTGTGGCTTTTTCCATCTCATTGGTAATTTTAACTCTCTTATAACTATGAAGCTTTTCAAAGTATTTACAAATGATAAATATGCTATAAATATACTTTCCATCAATTCTTGAGTTCTGTTTTGTTTGAATGTACTATGCATTCTTTAACATCTAAATAGTTTGCATCAAAATCATCACAACATAGCAACACTTTGGAACAGAAGATGCGAATATGATTCTGATAAAGCTTTGCAATTTTTTTTAAAATATGAGCTTTGAACAATTTATGTTTACAATCAGTATTTTTTCTTCATAATATAGTCCAAAGATCCATGTTTGGAAATGATATGCATCTGTGTGAGAGGGGGGCATATTATATCTCTTAAGCTGTTGAATCCTTACTGTTTGTTGTGCGCAGAGAACATAGCAGACTTTTTCTTGGAACTGTTTTAAACTGCTCTACGCCTGCTGTATGGCTTTCCAAAAGACCTCAAGATGAGGTTAGCATGATAAAGAGCTTGGTTTCTCTAAGCAACAGTTATCCAGACTGACAATATGTATTCATTCACTGTAGAGTAAACAAAATATATAAAAAATGAAGAAAAGAAGAAAAACACAAAAAAAGCCAAAACAATGTACTCAGCTGTTGAGCTTACTGACTTCTTCAAGGGAAGTGATACTATCATTACCACCAAGTACGTACAACCTGGGCTTGATGTTGGCCTACTTAAAATTACTATTTGCTATGAAAGATTGGCAAAGTAATTTATAAAATTATGAGGCAAAAGTAAAAGTAATCCCATTAAAAACTTTTCTCTTAAAAGAGAGCATAGTAGCACTCTCTGAGTTTGACCCACTTATTACTTCTATACTCTAGTCCTTATTAATGTCTATAAACTGAATAGATTTCTCTTACAAGTAATTGTGCATTGTTAGATAATTCTATTCTAATTAGGAAAAGGCATTACATCCAAACACTTAAGACACATAATTCTAGATGAATGTATCTATCTGTCCATCCATCTGTCCACTCAAGAAGCCTTTGGATTCTTTTAGAGAATCTAAAGCAGTTGTGCAACTCATAAACAAGAGGTGAGTTCTTAAGAAGGAAAATACATGTATTTAAATAGGTGTCAAAATTATTTTCTTGTCAGCATCACAATGTCCACGACACAGTAATGGTATGTAATTGTTCTGATGAAATGCTAGTTCTCAGATCCATAACGAGTTGCTATCAGTAAAAGCGTGGACATGTTGTTAGTATCCCCACAGAGTTATCTCCTAAATTATTTATATTGCAACACTTCCACGTAATGGCAGTTTTAAACTCAAGCAAACAAAGCAAACCACAAAATAAAGAGGGAGGAAGAGAACTATGCTGAAGCCCTTTCTGAATGCATGTAGAGAGAAAGGCGAGTCAAACAAACTAATCAGATTTTGTTTCCTACTCAAATCCTCATGAGCTTTGCAACACAACATCAAAGCTTTTTGGGGTTGTGTCACTGAACGGCAATGTATCTGTTTCATCTCTCACATCTAAAATGTAAAGGAATGCAACTTTATTTGTCTGGTGCAAGTTTGCTCATTGTCTTTGAAATTCCACGGTGGACCCTTCACAAAAAGCATAGCTATTAGAAGGATGCGGATGAGACCAGAGCCCTGTGTTACTCCTAAATTCATCCCTTAGGCTATGGTGTCAGGTTTGCACAGGAGCTGGGGGGCGGAGGGGAGGATTGTTGTTTTTATACAAACTTTGCATTGTGAATTACTTATACTGTGTTCCACTGTTGCTTTACTAATACACAGTGTAATGATTAACATTTTAAGGAGTCAACACTTTTTGAGAAAAACAGATGTCAGCCAAACTCAAGTCTGCTCAGAGCAGAGGATGTGGGTGAAACCGAAAACAGGTCTGACCGAAGGCTTCAGCAGGCTTCTCCTGGTCTTAAACTGTGTACATTTTTGAACATATGAAGACTATCCTATTCTCTTCCTATTAGCTTACCTATGAAATTTTGCCTTGACCATCAAAACTCCAGCTGAAATCACTGTCTTATTATTGAGAAGCCAAATCCAGTTACTTTAAAGACAAATTTCTACTCCACAAAAAAAGGAAAAAAAGTGTACGGATTTTTTTTTTCTATTTATTTTCTCCTGGAAAAAGAGTATGTATCTAAGTACTCTCATCTTTTTGTCAGTCACACTGCAAATAGGTTTTAAAAGTATCCAGTTATTTTGACTCTCTTTCTGGGCGCTTAGATTAAGGTACCCAAAATATGCACACAATGAAAATGATGGCCTTCCTTTTAAGCAAAGTGACCCTTACATGTATGAAAAATCTGATTTGTCTTATCCTACCTCAATTGCATGTCAGCACCCTCCTTGATAATTGTGGATTTGCATTAGTTTAAAATTGGAGTAACCAAGTAGTGGATCAGGCCCTATAGGCAGACATATGTTTCCACTAGATAATGGCTACTTATATATTTATGAATTTTAAAATGCTTTTCAATCCAACTATCATTGTTACTATGTGCAGGAAGTAAAGAAGTAAATTGCAACCAAGCTTTCAGGGGTTTATTCCCTCATGAAGCACTTGTATTGCAAGTGTCAGGGGAGGGCAACTGCATAGTGTCCTCTACATAATAAATGACACTGTTGAATATTCTTAATGTCTGTGCATGTGTGTTTTTTTGGGGAAGAACTATTATCTGTTGGGTTTTACATATCTAGTTACTATGCCATCATTTTTTTTAACCCAGCTTCACAGAAAGTTTAAAAGAGGTTTAAAATAATTGGCACTCAGATCTCTTCCTTCCCAATCACTCACAGAAACAGTGAGTACTCAGAGGGCCATAAACAGCTTTCAAGCAAATGTGTAACTCCAGTGTCAATTGGAGTTATGTGCAGAGATTCAGAGCAGAAATAGTATATAGCTCTGCACTCCTGAACATGACAGTCATAATAAACCTTAACCTTGACATTCCCTGCTTTCCTCAACCACAGCTAAAAAATGCTATAGACATTTATACTGTCTAATGAACCAGACATTAAAAGGAAACCACAGATCTATACCAGTAATTATCAGGAAGAGAAGTGTGAAGTGGATACATGCTCATTGTAGTATCCTGGTAGTTACAAAGATGAAAGACCTAATACACCACCATCTTCATCCTGTGAGAGCAGGGAGTAATCTTCCAACAGAGCTACTAAAATAACAGTTTGTAAACTGTAGTGCAAAACACACTGTGCAAAACTTTGGGGATAGAAACTCAGACTCACTGTGGTGAACCTGAAAAGAAAATTATGGATGCTTATTTTACTCTTCTTTGGTGCAAAGAAGGACAGACTACTGATCGGAGTGTCGGATTCAAGTGAATTGTATCTGGTTTCTGAAGCTGATACATATTCTCCTTGTATAAATCAGTTAATTGTAGGTGTCATCTCCTGTTATAAAAATAAGTTAGAGGGTATAAGATTTCTCTTTCATAAACAACAGGCAAAGAAAAAAGCAGGAGCAAGTGAAATTTAGATTTACCACCCACATCTCCTTCAAGGCAGGGAAACAACCAGGACTGAAATGATCGCAACCCGTACCAGTGGTCAGTAATGAATACATATCACTGTAATTAGCATGGGCAAAGTAGGAAACTACACTTTTGTTATGCCTTACAGACAAATTCCACGTGATTCTTACAGTTCTACTAATAATCACCCCTTACTCTATGTGAAACTCTGTTTCCTATCAGTTAATCATATCAATAACTATTGCTTCCCTATCTAATTTCTCATTTTCCCTATGTTGTCATGATTCATTTTTTTGTTGTTTTTGAGACAATTTGACAATGAAGGACACAAAAATATCTGGATGCTAATGTATCTGTGCCACTACCTCTGATTGAAATTCTGCTGATGGCTGAGGAACCGGTTACACTAGCTACAATTACTAAAGTCTGGTTGACAATTTGTTCTGCAACTGTTATTCACATGAAACTTTTCAGAAGTCTTTCTAAGATTATTATTTTTTTTAATGTGGATAATTAGCTTGATATTTAAGAATTCTAATCTCATATAAATGCTCAATCAAAACCCATATTTTCCTGTGAGAAAAAAATGCCTGTATTTCAGTTTTCATTCTCAAAAGAATGTTATTGTTCCTGCAGGACGTGCAATGGAACATAAAAGAGCATTTTACCTCACCATTTGTATTAGATGATGATTTTTTTCCTCTTCTCTTTTTTTTCCCCTTTGTTTTTGAGTTTTTAATTGATTATTATTGTCTATTGTTGGTTTTTGTTGTTGTTGTTGCTGTTTTCTCATTGTCTTTATTTCTCCTATAGTGTGAATTTACTGCTTTTGGACAACCTGCAAAAAGAGTGTTTTCCTTATACCGCGTTTCTTATTTCATATATTTCATTTCCAAATAAAAAAGAGTGGTTTTCAATTTCAGGACTCATTCAGTTAGCATAGCATTTTCTCTTCAGGGACTACCAGGGAGGTTGCCAGTTAATTCTGACTGCATGATGTTTACTCTAAAGCCCACCGATTCACTTCTCACAAGCCACAAAACAAATGCTGGTAATTGACTTTCGGCAAGTACTGATAGGAACTGGACTCGAACTCATGACTGAAATTTCAAATGTTTTGGTATATGAAATACTTCTTTATCCATAAGATAAACACTGTACCAAAGTGGTAGGCGGATAAACTACAATGTCCTCATGAATTGCCAGGTCAATGCCTCCCTCAGAAAAGGGGGAGGAAAGAAAAGGATAAAAAATCCCAGTAGATAATTTCTTACCTGTGCAGATAGAAAGAAGGAGAAATCCAACTCAGCAGTGAGAAAGAAGAAGAAAAGTAAATGACTGAAATTGGAAGACACAGCTAAAGACAAAGGAGGATCCTATTGTACTTTTACACTATGAATGGCAAAGTGGGACCCCTCTTATCTATAGCTGTTCTTTAAATAAGTTTGTGGGTAAATCTGCATTTTGTGTTGATGAAGTAGAGCTTGCACCAGAGCAAAGTAAAACAAGCTGCATCATGTTTGAATATGAGACCCTAGTTTGAAAAGCAAAAGAAAAATGTTGATGTAGCCTTTAAAAACTGAGGCAGAAAGCAATACAGCTATATATATCTGATTAAGATGAGGAAATATGTAAACTTAGGTGCAGTTGGGTTCACTTCAGCTCTATTTAGTTTTGATTCAGGACTATTTTCATGGATTTCTTTTAAATACATTTCCTATTAAGTAAATAAACTTGAAACTTTTTAAAATGTGTGGCTTATATGAAAACACATTCCGTCAGCTGTCTGATGAAGCATATACTGCGGAGGGGAATGGCAAAGTCAATCCATTCTGGCTTTTAGGGAAAGAAGCAACTTGCGAGAGGCCAACATAGGAAGAAGAGGTGGAAGTGAGCTGAAAGATCGAGCTGTCTTCAGGGATTAGTTCTTGGCCCATCACAAGAACTAGTACAGTTTATTTTCCCTGGATTTGAGCTATCTACAGTTTCTCTTCATTTACTTCAGGGAAAGCAGGACCCCTGCCAGATCCAATATCACCTGAAATTTGGAATCAAGAAGAAAGGAAGAGATGAACAGAAATTGCTACAGTTCTTCAACTTTGCAAAAAAGATCCATTCCTTGCCAGTTTTCAGGAAACTCCACTCTATCTATGTGTATAGTTCTGCAAATGTTGTTTGAATTACTTACTCCAACTGCTGTTTGAGGACTGATTCAAAATCAAAATGGAAATCTGTGGAAAAGCTCCAATTCAGGTCTTTGAAAACATGATCTTAGTCTGCCATCCAATCACCATATCACTTACATTAGCTATATATTGCCCCAGTGTAACTTTCCAGAAAAGTCAGAGAATGAAGCATCAAAGCACATTTGTATTTAGCAGAAAATATTTTAAAAATATTTTATGTTGTTTTAATGCTTTTACACCTCATGTATTTTAATTCTTATGTATTTTTATCTTGCTATATAATATATTGTTGTAAAACAGGAAAATATATTAGAATGAGATTACAATAAATAGCTTATGCATATTTCTTTTTTCACCAGCCTACATTTATTATTTCAGCATTTAATTATTTAATGCTTTAACACATCTGTGGAAGCACAGAGATCTAGCTCAGTGTTACAGTCTGGTAACTGTCCACTGTCCACATAGTGAATCTACTTGCTGACTTCACTGCTTTTCTTACTGTCAGAAAGGCTGTGCAGGCTGTTATAACTTTGTCAGGTGATTGAATAATTTAGGAGACAGATTTCTAAAACTATCCATGTACCTAAAACTGACATGTGCTTTGTGGTATTTATAAAAGCATGTGAGGGCCATTTGAAACTGACCCACAATTACATGGATGCTGTTGACAGTGAACTTCAGAGATCAGCTGCAGCTTCTAGGATCCAATGCACTATTACTAGATGAATAAGGAAAACCTGAAGTTTCTGAGTAAAGCTGCAGGAAATATTTGCAGTAAACAGAAAACATAAAACATAATTCTGGGCTTCAGTAGAAAAAATAAACCTCAGCCCAGACATTCCTAAAAGTGATTCTTAAGGATTCATCCTTAGTTTTACATTACCATCATGTTGTATTTCAGAAGTAAATGAAATATTTTAGACAAACTAATGCTTAAACCACAGCCCTGATCTTAGCAAAATTCTGTATTTAAGGGGAGTTTTTACATGTAAAAATAATCACTAAGAAGTCACATGGCTGAGGGACTAAAGCTCCTCCGCAGAGCAGCTTTTATGCAAGCAGGACCTCAGCATGCCACAGACTGTTGAGATTTGCACTCCCTGATTTAGCAGCTTACTTAAGCATGTGTCTGTCCATAAGCACATTGATAACTTCATTAACATGATTGAGGGTTAGACAGGTGCTATGACAGCCTAGTGGACTTAGACCTCATCTGAAGAACAAGTTCTGAGAATGTCTGTTCCTGAACAAGTCAGCCAACAGTCTCTTGTTTTTACTGATCAAAACTATTTGTTCATTTGCATCAGTGGCCTTTGATTAAAGTGACAAACAGGATACTGAGAAAAAGTGAAATATAAAATTATTTTAGCACATTATAATGAAGACCACAGACATTCATCATGAATTTAAAAAAAAATGTTAAACTAATGATTTACCTGAGGAAAAGTGTTCATGATATTGGTATGCAAGGAACATGTCATCTACTGTCTTTCCAGAAAGAGTAAAGTCTGAGAAATGAGAGATCAGAAATAAAGCTGAACATGCAAGAAGAAGCTGAGAAAAGATCCTGTCTGGAGCCAAATGACTGTCTGTTCCTGAGTTCCTCCAGAAAGCAATATTGCTGTGTTGAAATGAGCTCTAAACTACCATGCCTTACTTTCTCTCTTCCTTCCACAGCGCCCATTGTATAAACTACTGGGCTCTAGTAGGTGCTGAAAAGCTAAATCTGGGAGAAAGAGCACCAAGAAAACATAAATGGAGAGACCTCAATACATTCAAGACCTTCACAAAAGACTACAGTGTTAAGGAAGTTCCATATGGTTGCAAAGTTAATAGAGAAACCCTGATTTCTTTTTGAAAATATAAAACAAATATTCCCAGTGCTTTCCAAAGTACTTACTATCTGGCTTACAGGACATTGTGCTCATGAACAAAAAATACACACATTTTTGAAATGTAATACTGCTTTTAAAATGTTTGTTTTTTTTTTTTCCTCTGTGTAAAAAGGCGTACTCTTCCTACAGAGAGAACATAGCCTTTATCAAACTCTTCTTTGAAGGCTCACAAATGAGCGAGGCTGGACAATGAGAAAAGCCTTAGAAGTTTCTGGGGAGTTGCTTTACACTGAAAAACATCAAGTGAAATACAACACATTTTATATTGTCTGATAAACAGCGTGTATAAGAAAACCCTCATAATTCAAGCTTTTGAGAACTGCAATGGGAAATAATTTTTTTTTTTTTTTTTTTTTTTTGTAGAGGTTGCCTTCATGACAATCTTGGTCAAGAAGAGATTTCTACAGCTCAGGTGCCACATGGCTGATAGGTCAGGTTTAAAGAGTTATAGTAAATGGGCTTACATCAGGCTGCTGGCCAGTCTCACGTGGGTTTCCACAGGGCTCCATTTTAGGGCCAATTCTCATGAATGTTTCCATCAATTACTTAGATTCATGACATGAAGGCATACTGTTTGCAGATGACACTAAATTGGGAGGAGCTGTTGACTCCGTTGAGGGTGAAGAGGCCTTTCAGAGAGATCTCAACAAATCAGAGGGCTGAGAAATCAGTTTAAGATCAAGTTCTGGATTCTGGATCTGGAATGGGACAACTCTGGATATATGTACAGAATGGGAGATGAAAGGCTAGAAAGCAGCCCCACAGAAAGGGATCTAAGAGTTCTAGGCAAGTTCAATCTGAATAGATAGCTTACCCAAGGCAGCCCAAAGGGCCAACTGTACCCTAAGGTTCAGCACTGGCAGCTGGGAAAGGGGATTGTCCTGTTCTGCTCTGTGAGGCCTCACCTTGAACACTGTGTGCAATTTTGGCAACACAACATAAGAAGGACATTAAACCACTAGAGAATGTCTAAAGGAGGCTTTGAAGATGGTAAAGGGTCCAGAGGGCGAGATGTATGAGGATCAGCTAAGATCCCTTGGTTTGCTCAGCCCAGAAAAGAGCAGACTGAGGAGACCTACAGTTCTTCACAGGGGGATGGAGGGGCAGCGCTGATCTCTGATCTCTGGTGACAGCAACAGTACCCAAGGGAACGGCATGGAGCTGCATCAGGGAAGGGGCAGGTTGGGGGTTAGGAGAAGGTTCCTCACCAGCGGGTGGCCAGGCACTGGAACAGGCTCCTCAGGGCAGTGGTCAGAGTCCCAAGCTGCTGTAGCTCAAGAAGCATCTGTACAATGCTGTCAGGATTTGAATTTTGGGTGGTCCAGGTGTTGGACTTGATTATCCCTGAGGGTTCCTTCCAACTTAGGATATTCTATGATTCTAATATGGAAGTTTGATTTGAGAAACTCTGTATGGACTGTGAATTACACCAGATGCTGAATTTAAGTAAGAAATAAAGAAGAAAAAGAAAGAAGTGATACGTTCTAGTAGAAAACAAAGAACAATTGCAGTCTATTTAAGGCACCAAGCACATTCTAGACTATAATTTTCTTTATTCTATATAAATGCCCTTCTATGATGATTCAAATTTTTATATCTTGTAAATGAAACATAGAATTTTCTTGTCTCTGCCATCTTGAAATTAACTCATACTCAGCAGAAGGTTAACATCAATCTCTTCTGATTTTATTTAGGTGGATAAGAATAAAAGCACATAAAAGTACAATCTAAATCTTCAGATTTTTCCTAGTGCTCAGTTTCACCTGGAAATTGCTCTTTTATCATTGGTAACATCAGACTAATAAGCTCAGCATTCCCATTTTACCTTTCAAAAAAAAAAAAAAAAAAAAAAGCAGCTGAATTTTCAAACAACTATAGAAAAGTTCTGGATTATTCAATTTTGTACAGTGTTCCAGCAGTCTCTGGTCACAAACATTTCTTTAAAAATTCTAACTTGAGAAGTTTTTTAGTACAGTCTCTGTTTAATAGGTATTGTAGCTTTTTGTGTGTACTGAGTAGAGGTGTCCACATCATTCTCAAATCAGCTTTAGCCATATCATTCTGAACAGAAAAAAATTTATTAGAGCATGAGCTCTATGGGAATCTTTTTCTTCAAGCACTTCCATTCTTCCCCCTTCACTAATTTTTGATGCTAAATGATAGGTAGAACTAATTCTAACTTTAATTTTCCATTAGGTCAGATTTGTAAGTCCGTTTGTTTTAGTTATGTTGGTTACCATTATACTGTGGATTCTTTTTAGTAATTGCTCATTTATTTCACTGTCTTAAAAATGTCTAACATCTCACTTTAAGCCCCTGAGTGGCAGTCAGGGAATTGGGGCTATGAGGAAGGCTGCTTTACTGTACTTGTTGCTAAATGGAAAAGAAACAACATATAATGGAAAGTGGACAGTCTTTTCTTCCCCCACGCCCCCTCCAAATAAGAATATCAGCTAACTAACAGTTTACAAAAGCAAGTTATCAGATTTCCTTGTTATATGACATTTTTCCAACCAGAAACACACCTTGAATTCATGCAGTTCAGTGTCAGCACGTTTGGACACAGAAAGTTCACATGCTGCTGTAAGCTTGAACTTTAATTCATTTCAGAAAAGTGCAAGTGTGTTTGCCATCTTACTGTGAACTCTTCCGGGAAATAATGTACAGTACAATAAGCATAAACATTGCTACCTCATAACAACTTGTGGTAAGTCTAGTAGCAGTGATAAGCTAAAGATGTTTAAATCACACAGACCTGCTTATTTTGCTGTGTTTATACCAGGAATTAATTTGGCCAGTAAGTTTGGATTATATCATGAGTTAAAAAATTGAGTAGATCTCTGTTGTTTAGGAACTGGGGCCTTAAGTTTGACCTGACCTTTCCTATTCTAGCTCAGAAATGTAAGTAACTGAAGCAATTAATACTGTAACTAGTATTTTAGCAGCTACAAGAGTACAGTAAATATGTGGTATTTTCACATAAACTTTCAAATATTCTGCCTTTCTCTACAGTTTATTAAATTACCGTTATTCTGACTTCTAATTAAATATAATCTGGATTAATGGTGTTATTTTTTGTTTTTACCAATCCGATGCTAGATCTTTTTGAAAAGTCTAAATGAAAGATAGAATTATAGTTCTTCCATAATAAATAATACTACATAAACCTCTCTTCCTACATGTTTTCCTTAGAAGCTTGTGGGAGAAGTGAAACATAAGCAGCAAGTAAACCATTCTAACCTCTTCAATTACACAAAAATAGGAAGGGAACATCATTTTCAAAGAAACAAATGTTACACAAGACATGCCCTTTAAATCCTTTTTAAGGCTCTGTGACCTGTAAAACTATCTGCAATATCAGCAACAGAAAGCCTTCCACAGAACAAATGCTTATGTTTTATGTGTACTGTATTTGCTAATCATTAGTTCATAAGCAAGAGCAGATATACAGTGTGCTATAAATAATGGCGGGAATGTAAAAGTGAATTGATCTGTCTGGCTATCTAGTAATACGGCTGGCAGAGAACCAGTTTTGAATGGCTGCCAACTACCACAGACCCAGCCAGTGATTTGTCTAGGGGTCTTGCCCTGTCAGGCAGAAAACAGTCTTAAGCTGAGCTCCCAGAACTGTGAGCACCGCCTACTGCTCAACAATGAGCATTTCCTGCAGCGTCCCCTCTACCCACTTAGTTAAATAGCAGAAAACATGCACGAGTTACCAAGCTATGAAACCAAGCATCTAAAAATATTAATCACTGGATAGAGAGGTCAGCGTGCTTGTGAAGTGAAGTGAAATACATTGTTCAAATTGACTGCACACACAGAGTGAGAAACCGAGAGTGAGATACACACACGTAACACACAAATATGCTAAATTTATTCTTTCACGCTATCCCTTCAAGCATTCCAGAAACGTATGGTAGTCACTATGCTGCAATCCTCATGGGTGGGGTAGCAAACAGCCAAAAGAACGGAAGCATTTATAGTGATCTAGATATTTTTAAGAGGATAATTATGCTAAATAATGTGATTGTAATAGAAACAAATGGGGTGGGGCTTTATTACAGGAAAGAAAGGAGGTGGCTCAGAAGCAAGTCCTGACAGCAAAACTATTTCCCCATCTCTAGTGCAAATGGAGCAAAATGGTGGGCTAATTTTCCCCTCTTCCTTTAAGTCAGTCATGCTGATCCACTTATTGCATTGCTTGAACTAGTCTTCCCTGTGTATAAACATGGAAAGACAGCTCAGGCAGCAAACTCACCTCGGGATGCCTTGCAGGGATTCAGTAATGTGCCTGCTTGGCACTGTTTCTTGTATCCCTCAAGGCTGTCTCCCAATCTCTTTGTAAGATCAACTCTGGCTCAAAAAAAAAAAAAAAAAAAAAAAAAGAAGAAAAAAAAAAAGAAAAAAAAAGGCCCATCAAATGATGCCGTTCAGCTTCATGTAATCTATCTTTGCTAGGTGATTCTGATTCACTCTTTTAGTACAGAATCAGAGTGCATCTGTGCATGCGTGTGAGTATGTGCGCAAGTGTGCAGACAGACTGATTATGCCTGATCAGTATTTATATTCCTATATAAAACTATATATTATCTTTGCTCATAAAGAGAGGGCAAGTTGCTAATTAAGTACTACTAAGTTGAATTTCTTCAAAGTGAACCCTATACATCAGAGACCACAGGACTGAGGCTGCTGCTTTGGGTTTGAATTTGGCATTCCTTTATTGAATTTTATAAATACCAACTAAATTCAAACAAAACTGATTTAGATTTCACCTCATCACTTAAAATATATTTTGTAGAGTACAGTCTGTGCAGTAATCCTCTGCTATACTTTAATTTGGTTTTAATTTTATTGGCCCTGTTTTAACTGCATATTTCCAGACCTTTATTTCTCTCACAGCTCTTAGCAAAATGGTAGCTCATAAACACAAGCTCTGCTGTATAGACTTTGCATTTCATCCCAAAGTATTTCCTTTTTTATAGCCATGGTCTTTCCATCTTAGTGCTCTGAGCTTGGGTCACAAATCTCACTGCTATTCCAGTGTGTGACATCTTCGCTCGTTTGCCGCTGCTCATTAACAAACAATACTGCTGTGAAATTGGTTTAATGACAAAGTAATAAAATTGCTATTCTGCTCACAGATTGCCTGAGGCACTTTGAGCTCCTACAAGGCTTACTGTGGGTGCCAAGATACATTAAGCTGCTTATTCGTAAAAACTGCATCATCCGTTTTTTTCACAGGTTTTTTCCTTTCCCTATCTAGCCCCTGCTTCTTTTTATCTTCAAATAAAAAGATATATTTGCTTATGTTCTTCCATGCTGTCAAATTTTTACTTTCATGCATATTTCTGGAAAATGAAAGTGTATTTCATTTCATTTTTCTTTTTAAAAGGTCACTCTGTCCCTATTGCAAGGTTGTTCCTGGACTCCAACCCAGCAGAAACATAACATTAAGGAAGACTTAGTTTAATATACTGTATTATGTAATTGGGATAGTTAGTCCTATTTTAGGCATAGGTGGATAAGAGAACTATTTATAGAATGAGTTTCCTTTTATAAAGAACTCATTTGTGCAACTCAACTATCTTCTGATGTGATTTTAAGACTAAAGCATTTCCGTTGATTTTTTTTTAGAACATTAAAAAAAAATGTATTGTACCTGGTTACTTTTCGTACCCAAATACTAGAAATAATAAAATATGGCAGAGTATTGACAACTAAAAAGCTCTAGGAAGCACGTGGTTTTCATAATGAACTGCACATTTTAGAAAGTATTCTTTTTTCATTTGTGTGAGGCCCATACGGACCTGGATATTTAATGCTGGCAGACAATTGTGAAACAACCCAGTTGCTCTTTGACAGGTGGACAGGTCCTGGTAACTATAGCCAGACATCTTAACACTACCAAAATGGTGTAAATAAACACACAGCACTAATCAACGTTATTATTATTTTTTTTCTTTCACATTTTAGGCAAACACATTAAGCATATTTATCCTCTTTCATTCAGCGAATGACTGCAATCTCGAAATGCACTGCTACATTTACACATGCACATACATCTGTGCACACCTTTATAAATTACTTCTGAGGGAAAACAACGGAAAAAAAAACCCTATTTCTCATTTCCAGCACCATTGCAAGTAATTTGACCTGCTGAATAGCTAAGGAAATGTGGTTTGGGTACCTGTGATGGTTAGCTAGCAGTGGAAAAACTGGTTTAGAAACAATAAGACCTGGTCTGAACATGAATCTCACCACCCCCCGCACCCCTCCTTCTCTGCTTCAAACCTCAGACTGATCCTCCTTTCAAATATCTTGTGCTTCAGGGCTTCCCCAGGTCAGATTCATTGCAGAATGTGTCTGACCTGAGGAAGCCTTAGAGCATGAGATTTGAATGTAGCAGGCTGATGCAAGCCCAGGAGAGGCTCCCAGAGTTGCTAGCACCCCTCAGTGGGATTATCCAAGGTAGGAAGGACTGCTGGAGGTCAGGAAAGGATTTAGAAACACACAGAGGGAAGTGAGGGATAATAGGAGTCACTGTGGCTGAGCTGGGCTGATTCACTCATAGGTGGTCATGAATCAGATTGGGAGATCTGGGAGAAAAAGGGAAATAAAATGGAGGAAAGAGGAAACTGTGAGTCAGAGGGAAAGGGTAAGCCAATGTCTAAGGGAATTTAACTGGCTGCCAAGAGATGGACGGGACCTCCAGAAGTCTGGGAGTGGAAAAGCTGAGAAATGCTGATGGTTATCCTGTTGGTTGAGTGGCTGATGAGGAGTTAAAAATGGGATTAAAACCACATTGGAAGTTCAAATCAGAAGTAGATCCTTTTGGTAGCTTCCATACGTATTTTCAACTGCTCTGCTTCCCTGTGGTCCACGTCTGTGTCCACTAAAAGCATTTCAGAAGGTAAGCAAAAGCAGATTATGGCCCCACAATCTTTAGGCATGGTCTTTTTTCCCTTCACGTCAGGTTTAAAACTTCCTACTGCCTCTTCCAAACTTTGCTATCTGATCTTTGCTGCTACACCCACAAAGTCAAAGTGCAGTGGTTGGATGTGGGTGCGGTGGTATGACGCTTGGATTCGCCAAGTTGGCACTTACAGGGGATTTCTCTACTTCAGAGGAAGCTCAAGCTGCTAGTCTGTGCTCCTTTTGTGTTGCTGAAATGTTGCAAAGGTGCTTATCATCTTGGTCATGAAAATCAGCAGGAGCTAAACCCTCATCAGGAGTTAGGAGTACATATGGAGATATTCAAATTGACAAGAAAAACTGCAACACTCCCACTGGAATTATTAATACAAGAATATTAAGCTTCTCCTTATTTGGGAGATTTGGGCTGATTTTCTGTTCAAAAAAATATGTATATTTCACTATCTGCATATCCTAGCATGTACTGATGATCCTAGAAGTATGTACCAAGGCCACAGGAATACTATTCAGAACCTTCTAAACTACTTTCTTATCCGATGTGAGAGTACACTCAAAGTTGCCTATTTTCTATTCTTTTTATGGATCAAGTCTAGGCCCAAAGTTTGTGTTGCAGAGAGCATATGCATATCTTTTCTTGGACCCCCACGTAGAGCTCAAACACAATCTGAGAAAAGAATTTGGCCCATATGAAGGGATTGTCAGGTTTTAAAGATGTGGTAATTACAAGCACACAAGGAAGCCATGAAAGTCTGGATGAAAAATTCAAATGAGACTGCAAAGACACAAATTTGGCTTTGAACTAGGAAAGCACTTGCTTTGATCCTGATCCTTTTGGGCTGCATTTACAAGTACTGACAACAAGCCACGTGTATATTGAAGGAGCTGGTGGGGCTGGCTGAGAGATGTGTCCACTGCATGCTCTTGCCACCCTGCATACTTATGTCTGGTGGAAAGTTTGATTTTTTTTTTAATTTTGTTTTCAACTGTTGTCTTAAGAGATTGGGAGCGATAAGGATTGTAAAAAGGAAAGGTTAAGGTATAAGAGAAAGATGGTGAACATGACACTGAAATTTTGAAAGGAAAATTACTGAGTCTGGGAACTATTCTATAGGAAGCATCTCAATCCTTCTTATCTCTTTATTTCCTCAAATGGATAAAAAAAAATTGCCTCTGGCCCTCTATATGTTCTCAGGTTTAGTATATCTGTGCTTCTCCAGACAGACTCAATGCACCTGATAATGCTAGTTTAGAACCTAGGAATTTTCAATAGACTTATTTTGAAAAGTTTCTTAGTTATTTATAAAGTGATAAAAAAAGAATTTATTTATTTATGAATCATTAGTGTAGTACTGCCATGGCAGATAACGCGGGGCAGATTTACAGAATCAAAACTGCCAGAATGTGTGCTTTTATTAAAACAAGCTGACCAGAAAAAAAAATTGTGTCACCAAATAAGAATACTCCTGGTATGACTTTGATAGGCTAGAGATGGGATGATGTGTGTTTGTAGCAGCTATGTGCAGTGGCAAGGGAAAGTACTGGTACAGAAAAAAGAACTAGCTGGGACAATGTAAAACCACTACCAACAGGCACAGAGTCCAGTGTGACAGACACAGCATGACTTTTTTCAGTGCAGCTTTGTGAAGGCTCACAGCCCTCAAGTCTGATGACTACAGCTGCATTGAAATCCAAACCTCAGAAAAAATGAACAATTCAAAATCAGGGTAAGCACTAGATGTAATTTTCATGAATTGTTTTTGAGAACATTGGTCATGACCAATACATTCTTTCTGAAGCCCTGCTCATGCAGCAATTCATATAGGACAAGGAGAATTGATTCTGACCTCACACACCTGCATCGGGCCAGGAACAGCCCCACAAGATGTTGTGCCCTGATGCTCCTTTCTGAAGCACGGCTCTCTCCTTGCCTCCACACTACTCTAAGGGAGCAGCAACTTACTGCTAACCCACAGATTGTTCCAACATCTTCACTCCTCCCCCCAATCCGTTCATAGCAGCTTGTATTTTGAGAGTAGAGGGAAAGAATCTCCTCAAGAGATAACACATTGAAAATAAATGCTAGCTTCTATAAAAGGTGCAAGCTTAAGTATGCCATGCCCACTGTATTTATTTAAGGATACAAGTTCCTTCAAGCAAAATGTCAATATTTTATTTCCCTCCAACTCTGAAATAGTGTTATTTTAGCTGAGGATTAAATCAACTTTCTGGTTTGTTAATTGCAATAAACCTTCTCAAAAGAATGTAATTCCAAAGTTGCCTTAAATGCACTGGATACTCTACAGAGTAAACCAGAAAATTGTTTACTAATGTTCACGAGATTTACTTTCCCAATCTCTTCAAGTATTATGTTTTATGAATAACTGTGTCATTCAGTTATACTTGTACCACGACAATGATAAGTAGCATGGTGCCACGGAAACCAGAAAAATGCATTTAGGGTTGGGCCTATGCATCAGAGAACAGAATCAATCTTCCTAATTAACTGCAAATTAGCAAACCCAAAATGAGTGGGATCAACCTGTCTTCACTGGCCAAGAATCATGTTAAGTATATAGCTTCCTCTAAGTGCCTCTAAATTACATTTACGCCTGTATAAAGTAACATTCTCTTAATCTGATGCTGCATTAGTGTCACTGTTCTCAAAATTATTGCACTGTTTTAAATTTCAACAGATAGGTAGACAGATAGAAAGGTAAACAAATTAATAGACTGTTATGGAGATAGCCTGATATTTTGTTATTCAGGACTCAGAGTAGCTCATAAATCACACTGGAGCCACAAACAAGGTACTAATTAGCATAAGTCTCTAGAAAGAAAAGTTTCTGTTGAATGGTGAAATTCTTTAAGGCCACTGAGCACTAGCTATTAATAAAGATAAAAATAGTAAATGCAGAACAGAAGATAAAATGTAAAAATGGGACACAGTAGATATTTGATTAATTCCATCCCTAATGATCAAAATTGCCAAATAACACTAGGCTAAAACTAACATTACTGATGTACTGTTTTTACTCTTTAGGGTGTATGATCAAAAAGATCTTGGGTATTGTGAGAGTACAAAGGACTGACCTTAGGTGAATTAGCTTAATTAGTTAATGCTTGTAAAGCACTAGATGGGTGTTAAGTATTAATTAATTATGAATTATTATTGGGTAAAGATGGGATTTGGAATCCCATCGCTCATACATGTGCCCCATCCTTCATGCAAGAGTTTCTCTGAGGCCCCACTGGTCTTTGCTCACCTGCTGGTTTCACCAGGTTCAGCACAGGCTTGGCAGCCCCATTTGCAAAAAGAGGGGTAGTAGGGAGACTTCAGGCGGCTTGTCCCAGTGGCTGAGTGATAAGTTGGGCACAGAGACCTTATTTTGAAGTCTGCTATGCCTTGCTTTGTGATTTGGTAAGAGAATTTGCATTCTGAGCAAAAGTTTCACAATGAATTAAGGCTTAAATGTGCGTCCAAGTTTTTCTGTGTGTAATGTAAGGCTAAAAATGCTTGTCTCACAGTGCTAGTGTGAAACCACCTTTTTTTCTCTTTTGTCATCAACTAATAAAGGCCATTTTATGCATCTTATATTATTGTGATTGATACTGGTTAATACTCAAAATGAATAGTTTGCTTTTGAATTACAGAACACCTCTGAAGAGATTACAAAAAAAACCATCTTCTCAAAATTGTTCTGAGGTATCCTTCCTAGTCACCTTTGCCCAGAGCCATTCTTGACAGAATGTTAGTAATACTCATTTCTGGTTTTTTTTTTTTTCTTTTCTTTTCTTTTCTTTCCTTTTTTTTTTTTTATTTTTTTTTTCATCTCCCCAGGGTTATTCAAATATTAGTTATTGTAAATCCCACTAATACATTGACTCCAAGGCTAATATTTTCCTTTAATTTTAGTATGATACATAACTATTGGTAAATGACATTGAAAAGAATGTTAACGTTGAAATACATTTTACTTCACATTAGCATTGTCCAATTTCTCATGTTTTAAATTTTTCTGCCTGACTGCAGCCTAGAAGAAAATACATGCTGGAATAATTATATGAACAATTTAGATTTAAACATACTGAATAGCAGAAGAGATCATGCCCGCCCATTTGTATTTTTTTCTCCTTTTCTCCTTGCTAGTCTCAAAGATGAGTAATTTCTCTCCTTAGAAGCATACCTAATAGACAAAGCTCTAATGCTTGGAAGAGGGTGAGGGGAGGGAAGCGCTTTATTACAACTGTTCAGATCAATACACAAAAATCTCAGGATGATAGGGTAATTAAAACACGCACAAAGTAATTCATCAACAGCCTTTCACTCCAAAATGCACTTGCCTTTGGAACTTGCTTTCTGATCCCTGATGTTTTTACTTGCAGGGATTTGAGGCAGCTCCCAGCCTGCATTTCCCACTTAGCTTTACAGCCCTTGTTTTCATTCACAAACAAGAAATTGTGTTGGCCTTGTGATGCTTATGCTTCATGCTTTTTCATCTCTTCCCTGCTCTTTGTCTGGTTTGAGCAGTGAAATTTACCTAAGAGCTAAGAAAAAGGAGAAAACAATCTGTGCTGTTTGACAGGTGAGAAGTTCAGCATCAGCTGAATCACTGATAATTTTATGCTGTTGGTGATTACACTTGTAATGTTTGTAAGTGCTCGCGTTAAAAAATGAAGTAAGCACTTCTGCTGTAATGAATAGATGGAAGAGTATTTAAAATGTTCTGATGATTAAAAATAATATTAAAACTTATTCTGAGTTATCTAGTGGAAATGTTTCTACTGCTTGAGCTCATTTCAGACTCGGGCTGTGAGGAGCAGCATTGAAGTCAAAGAGCACCACTTCCTGCACTCCCAGAGTCGGCTGTGATGATAATTACGTTACTTGCATTCCTGTTTTCTTTATCAGACCTCAAATGTTTCTTTCCTAGTGACAGAGTTCCAATTGCAGTACTTAAAATGAACAGAGTACTTTTTAGAAAGCATTCAAATCCATTCCGATAGGTAAAAATTTTAAATATAACTTAAAGGCAACAACTTGGCTGTTGTTACAGGTAAGAACTATGGATCCAAGAAACCGAGTTAGGTCTTCCTAGAACTTGATTATACATTAATGTAGCAGAAAGACTAGGAATGATTTATGCACTGAGCAGGCTCGAGTTCCTGCCGAAGATTTAACCGTATTTCTTTGCTTAGACAAAACACAACCCCCCGCTTTATTATTTATCATTTGCCCTGTAAATACCTGCTAGCCTATAACAGCCTGGTTTTCCATTATTGTTATTTTGTGTTATGATGATGCACAGTGTGTCAGTTAAGGACACAGTACATGTAGTGATAAAATAGCAGAGCCCCCACCCCAAAACTTTCCCAATCTGCATATCAGACCAAACACTTAGGGAGATATGAGAGGTGGCAGTGGTTTGGAAGGATTAAGTAACAATAAAACAAACAGTTTAGCAGAAAAGCAAGAGTCATTTGCCTAACCAAAGACAGATGGGAGTGATTTGTAGGCACGAGTACAGGCAAGTTTAAGGAGGGATTTTAAAAAGGATAAAGGTTAGCTTTACACGTTTGGCAGGGAATATTTTCCCCACACATGATGGGGGACATCAGTACTACAGAATGAATTTGTAGTTCTTCTCACTTTGATCATCCAGATACTAAATAAATAAGCCGGGTTACCAAAGTCAAAGGGAGCAGCACAGGCTTTCATTCTACTGGGGCAGCCCAGCCATTCTCAAGTAATCTTCAAAATATCAACGTACTGTTTTTGCCTTTCTTCCTGACTAATATTCTTGATGACAACTGAGCTTCTGCTATCACTTCTCCAGCACCTTAGCAAGGGGTTTAGATTGGAATCAAGTGCATAATGCAGCTGCTTTTGGTATGAAGCTAAGTTCTGAGAACAAAATTCCAAAACAACATTGCTTTAAAAGCACCTTACACTAGTGTAAGTAGCTAATTTCATCTAAAAGATGATTATTTCAATGAGATGTTAAATCCCAGAGATTTTGAGCCTAAGTGACATATGCAAATGAGCCTCAATGATTTGTCACAGAGCTTGAGCTCCTAAGTCACAATACGTTTTTAAAAATTATTTCTTGTTTTTTTCTCTTTCTGTGCTTGTAAAAGATATACACTACTCAACAAATGGAGATGAAGAAACTAGATTGTATACTCAGCTTGGGTTCAGATTTTCAAAAGTAAACATTCAAAATATTTGCCCTTGGGAAGAAAATAAGCATGAAAATTTCAGCTCAGAATCCAAGTATTTCAAAGATTTATTGGTCACTGAAAATAAGTGCTGCTGAAAATGAATATTTCACTTCCACTATCACTGTAAGAAGAACAACTAATGAATAAGAGAATTATAGCAAAAGTAAATAAAAATTATGAAGTTTGATGTAGGGAATGCAGTATGCATTCTCCAGTAAGCAAGCTTCAAATGAAATACCATTTTCACCAGAAGATTATTCATTCTAGTAGTAGCAACCACAGTTTTTGCAATCAAAAATAGCAACTTTGTGAACATTCTTGTGAACATTCTCCTCTGAGCCTTGAAAGCAATAGATCATTGTAGGAAACTTATTTGTATTTTTTGATATCTCTTAGTTTCTCCATGCAAATAAGTGGTTATTATGGTACTACATGGCAATACAAGGAATGGCACTATTATTATTGCCATTTTTAGGTGGAATAATTGAGACGAAAGAAGTGACCTTTCTAAACAGCTCAGAGACAATAAAGAAAATGCTCCATATCTGCTGAGTCTCAACATACTATTCACTTAGTTACCCTGCCTCTTTTGCTGGCTGCTGTTATAGGTTACTTGATCTTAGCATTTGAAATTCTAGTAATTTAATAGGATAAATCCTATTTATCCTAGGATACTTATTTACTTACTATTGCATCATTTGATATGTTTGAACTTTTAAAAATAAACAATTTTAGAAGTTAGAACAAAAACCATTCAAAAATTTGCATGTTACCAAGTATTTATCCATAAATATGAACATATTGTAGGGGATGATATATTTTCCTTTTACATGGAATCTGTTAAGACCTTCTAGTTTTAAGGATTCATATGACCAGACTGTCATTTTCTCTGAATCTTTTCCTCTGTCATTGGTTATGAACATGAACAGTTTGCTTTGTGGGTATAAGAAGAGTCATGTGATCTCTGCAGGCATAGGCTCAGCATTCTCTACTGACTCACCTTCTCATCGTGAAAACAAGCATGGAGCCACTCCATGAAGTTCTGTACTCAGAAAGCTTCCTCTCATTTGAATATGCACTGGCACAGGAGATTCCCTGGCAGTCCCCATGGTGATGTGGGAGCTGTACTGTTAACCAGCCTCCCTGTTGCAGCGTGGCATAGGCAGACACACATAGTGCTCACCGTTGGCACCGTTGCTCACCATAGTCCTGTAGCCCTTCAATGAATCTGCCTCTACTCCTGATCTCTGAGGATATTCTTACAGCAGGATAAGTGTCTCTTCTCTTTAGAGGCAACACCTGACTTTATATCCAGTCAGAATGTGAAGGTTTATGGATGCAGGTCTCCTCTAACTTTACTCTAGCCTAAGCGCTATAACCAATACAGTTTTTACAGAAATGCTTTTGCATGGCATGCAGAGTTTCAAGTTTTAGAAAAGAAGAAATTTGTCCAGAGTTGCTTACAAAAGCACCAAATTAGACACTCCAAAGAAAAATATTTGCTTCCTCCCCTCCATGCTTGAACGATTCTCAAATGGCTGACAACATTTCCATCCAGCTTACCTTACCAAAAATAATTTTATTGCAGATTGTGCTGTAGTGTAAGCTGTGTTACAAGGTATTTCACTGAAAAGATTTTGGGCAAGGACCGTATCCAACCCAAATCTAGTCTAATAAGAAAATAAAATCAAAAGTCTCCATGGAAAAGCTTGTTTTTATAGCATTGCAAGTTCAGTATTGTGGCCTAAGAGATTAGGAACAAGTAATCAGCCAAAAAGCTCACAGTGATATTCACTTATAAGAGAATTATTATATCTTATAAGACCTAGCTATGCAGCAGTGTGACCACAAGCTAACACATTAACTTCTCTTGAATTCAATAAGTACTTGAGTAATACCTTTATTAAAAAATTCACACTGCAAATCATGGTTGACATTGTTTTCCTGAAGCAAATTGGAAAAAGTGACTAGAAGGGCATGTACCACTTGTTTCACATCACTGTCCCTCAGAAACCCTCACAGATATTGACTTCCTGTGATAGCCAATCTTGACAGTTTAAGTCGTATGCCCTCTTCAGAGAGAGGTTGGATTCATTAACTTTGTGATGCACCAAAAGGTAGGACACAGGGACAATCTCAGGTAATTTAGTTTGAATACATATATCAGTTGTTCCTTATGCCCTACGGAACAGGAAATCAGATTTATCCCATCTTCAAGATGGGTGAACAGATATGCTGCATTTACCATGAAGGGAAAACATGCCTGTAAGCAATTATCACTGAGTGGCTATTAAGATACAAGTGCACACTATACTATGGTAAGTTGTGTGTCCATAACACATTATGTGAATTTCCTATGATGGACAAGACTGAACATAAGTCTGAGCCCACTTTACTAGTGTTGTGACCTTTGGTATCTGGAATACAAGAGCAGTCAGGAAAATGTGGATAAAATAAATACAGGTGGAAAGATTTCCATATAATTTTTTTGTTAGTTTGATTCTTCAAATTCCAAGTGACTTCAGGAAGACCATGATTTCCTTCTCTAAGGATGAGTTTTCTGATGCTGATCTTATCTTTGTTCAGAATATGGGTAGATAATTGTAGGCAAAAGGAGAGCATTCATCTGCTAAAGCCTCAGTAAATGACTGGCAGTATGCTGCTATTCTGATGTCATTACATAGTAAAATAAGTTCACATAGAGCACTGCTTGGGGGATAAACACAAGACAGAAGTAGAGAAATGTTCTGTCTAACCACTTGTCAATCTTGCAAGATGAGTGAAGGATGTGTGCGGAGCAGTGTGGGGTGCTTGAAGTGTAGCTGATGACAAAGGATTCTACAGCCTCACAAAATCCAAAATTTAATTTGGATTGAACTTTTAACAGACAGTGAACTGTTACTCTGATTTGGGATAAGCAGACCTGGGCCCAAGTTCATCCTGCACAGAAGCTTGGAGAGCCAGTTACTCCTGCCAGCAGCAAATTAAAGCAAATAGCTGCAAGTTAACCTGTGATCTGAACTGCCCTATGGAAGTGCCTATCTCCATCTACACTGATTGAATGGGGTAACTATGCTCCTATTTTAAGTGCTCTCTTATCTGCTTAATGCTAAATTGAATACATGCAGAATAGAACCAAGAACAATGAGCCAAAACTTTGGTCACATTTTTGCAAGGTATTTATTACATACGCTAGCACGTGGACCTTCATGTACAGCAGCAAAAATGTAATAATATTGTGTCAGTCTGGAAACTTCTTGTAAGCAGACAGTAAATGGAAAGACACGATCTCCCCCATGTCAGCAGTTCTCAGAAACAGACAGAAGACAAATGACAAAAGCAAAAAAGCTAAGAACTAATTCCCACTGTAGTATTGGACCACTGCAGTAAAGGAGCTGTGGAGCTAAATGTGAGCCCAGCATAAAAAGATAAATCAGGATCATTTCCATGAGGGTTGGCCTGCTGCATCCAGAAGAAGGGCAATAGATGGGCAACAGATTGCTGAAGTGAAACATCAGCTGAACGGGATGCACTGTGTAGCAAAGGAGCTATGGACTTAAAGCTATAGGTGAGCAGCACCTGAAAAGACAACACTTAAAGGACTAACTGTAACTACAAAATATCATTCAGGCTAAGGCAGACTTATGGAGATCTGTAGCTACCTTCATTGAGGACTACCTGATGAGAAGTCTAAAAACAGCACAGAGTTCCAGCAGGACACCAGCTAGCAACGTGAAGAGAGCAGCAGAAGAGAAGAGAAGAGAAAAGGAATATCAGTAAAAGGAAATTAGGAGTGGGAGATATGCTCAAAAATCAGCACACCGGAGGCACTTTGTTGCCTCAGAAGTTACAGAAGATGGTATGGATGCCAAGCCTCTAGACTGAATTATACACACTAGTAACTTCCAGTTCTCAGCTGAAAGCTTACTGACACAAAAGTCACAAAGGCTAGGAACTACTAAAGGAAAACAAACAAACAAAAACCCTAGAAATTCACTAGAACTCAGAGGAATAATCATGGATTGTAAACAAAGAGAATTTGGAGATGGCCCCAGGAAGTCATTCTGTGTTACACATAGCATGGAGCCTAGCTGTTGTTGAAGAATCTCTGTAAATCATTCTTCTGATAGCAAGCCAGCTTAGTAAGAGAAACATTTTGTGTACTACTGCACAGGACACGAAACAGCTATTAACTTCATTCATTCCCCACCAAGGACAGGGCTAAGCATCCTCCTACCACACCATACAAATGCTGCATCATAACTCAGTGTTGGGTGGGTGCTCACGGAGCCAGCAGCCCAGCGGGCGCTGCTGCCCGCAGTCAGAGCGCATCACCTCCGTGACACATCCGAGCATCAAAGGCTCGTAAAGCGTGCCCCCGGGCCACTCCCAAGCGCAGGTCTTCTGCATGGCAGTACAGCTAAACTGCCGAGATGGCTTTGCTTCAGCTGTCAGAACTGGGGTGTTTGGCTGTCTGCGAATAAAAACACCGTTTTCAGACTGTCTTTAAAAAAATAATAATATATGAGGAGGGGAGGAATGAAGCACAAAATGAGGTTTTCACTTCACAGCAAATCTCTCAAACTAATCAGTCATAGGGGAGGCCAGGTGTCATTCTTGACATATTATTTAGCATCTTGCTCATTGTTTTATTCTTTTTTTTTTTTTTTTTTTTTTTTTTTTTTTTTTTTTTTTTTACTATATAGATACTGTTTTACTAATTAAGGAAAATGAAATTGCCAGTGTTTGGAATTCAGGGTTGGCCTCTGTGAGCCAATCTCACTGTTCTCCATGAACAATTTAAAAATAGAATCTAGTTGTGGGGATCTTTTGTTATTGTTTCTTTCTTTCTTTCTTTCTTTCTTTCTTTCTTTCTTTCTTTCTTTCTTCTTCTTCTTTTTTTTTTTTTAATTGGTATCACTTTGTCTAGAGCACAAACACACATGGCTGTAATTTAGTGAACTCCAGTCTTCCTCTTGTGGCAAATTGATAGGATAATTTTATTATGAGTGGAACAATGACTACAGGGAGTGAGAGAGAATCTCAGAGAACTACACATAATTTGGTTGACTAAATGTAATACTTGCATTATATCAGTAGGTAATGAAAACAGTGCTGAACACTGGCAAAGCCTAAACCATTTCTGATTCCAGCTCATGTCAAGAGGCCACCCCATAAATCATACCAGAATTTTATTTAATGTCAGAAGCCAGTAATCTGACAGAATGCAATGAGATGTTTGGATCAGAAGATGTATACCAAGTCATATGTTCCATAGTCTCTGTAATCACAGGGTCACATAATCCATCTATGGATTTTAATAGGTAACTTATTACATTCCCTTTAGTGTTAATTATTTTACACATCACTTGTTTCTGGTTTATTGACAATATTTTAATATCTTTATCATATGAAATTACCAGTATAACCAATCAGTATTCTTTATAAACATGTAGCCTGTGGAGAGATTGCATTATTTCTTTTTCATGCCAAAATGTAAAAGACACAACAGGGTCAGCATCACATCAGACTGTGGTTATTTTTGTGATGCAGCCAATCTCTGCAGCAAGGTCAATGAGCAGAGCTATTGATGATTTCTGATCAGCAGTTTTCAACCAAATTTCCCTATTTCATTGAGTTCCTTTGAGGACCTGAAGAGGAGTCAAATTCAAGGCAGTCTAGGGTTCATTCTGCTAGCTGCTGCTATCTATAAGGGAATGTACAATAGTCCTGCAGGAATGGGATCTAATTGCCTAGCCATTGTATGTGCAGAAAACAATACAATACATGTTATTTTGTTAATGAACAGTGGCTTTCCTGCTTCAAAAAGCTAGCACTGTGCATCAAGATTTCCAGCTCCTTTAAAAATTCTTCTGCTTACTTCTATTTTAAAGAAATTTTGATTAAAGGACATGCTTGTAAACATTACAAAATAATAATAAAATTGCATATGAAAATAAAATTTTAATCTACCTGTAACCCCTTTACTACTCCTTCTGTAATAAACAGAATAATGTTTGTTTTGCCTTCCTAACTAAGGATGAAAGAGTGCTGTGTTTCTTGAAGGAAGGTGAGACAGATCAGAATTCATTATTTTGAACTCTGGCTCTTTCATTTCTCTCATGAACATTTGCACAAATGATTTTTGCTTGTGTGAATGTTTGCAGATAAATTAATTCCAAGCCCATCCACTTAGCAACAAAACAGTGTTTTTTGGATGGAGTGAGTGGGCTGAATCATTTACTAATGGCTTCCTGCTTTATCTCGACCATTTGTGCAGACAGGCTGTATCTTTGCTCCAAGCCCTGTGCTCCAGAACAGGCAGAGCAGCAGCAGCTATGCTAGAAGGGCTCAAGTTAGGACTTCCCTGAAGGATCAGGGCTGGCATAAGCACATACTCTTGTAACTCTCTACCTTATTCAACTACTGCCTTGCTTGTTAACATGCTGATGATGTATGAAGGCATGTACAAATAGAGGACTTCTTTATAAAACAATGAGAAGCTCAGATTTCTGTACTGGTCTTTCTCCTCACAGCCAGAGTGGAGGCTTCAGGAGTCTCTGTCTGCAACCTTTTGAGCAAAGAATGAACAAATGTCCCTATAACATTGTTACTCAGTGTTTGTGAAAATAATGCTGATGCTCTGTCACAAACAATAGAAAACTGTCAAATAAGATAAAAGATAAAAGGCATTGCTGAATCCACAGTCATATAGGCTTTGCAGTTGGAAAGCAGAGCTCTGACAGGGACAGGCATGAATATCAGAGCAGTGCTCGGTGCTCACACTTCACCAAGAGGTCATCTAGAATAAAAGGTGCTTTGCCCTGGGATATCATAACTTAGACACAAGAATGTCTCCTTCAGTTTTCTGATCTGTTCTCTGAGCATAGAACCCATGCCCTCTTTTGTTCTTCCATGTGCTAGATCTGGCTATTACACTGGTGCTGGAATGTTCTGCACAGACCCATGTGCATATGGAGTTACTGTTCTCCAAATATGATGGAATTTTTACAATCTCATCACATTTTTCTACGATGTATTCTAACAGTGATATTTTGGGGGAAGACTGGATTGAAGAGAGATAGGGGAAAAAAAATTCTCACTGTTTTTTGTCAACTTTCCTCTTCCTAATTCAATCACTTGTTCCCACGCTGTCTATGAGAGAATGAATACTTGATAACATCCTTCCTTTTGTTAGTAAAACTATTACAGCTACTTTCACATAGACAGTGATCAGAAATCAGGCCATGCAGCCTAGGTGACCAGTGAAAAAATGTAAAAAGTGAATAATGAGTACATGCAGGGGACTGATTTTGCAAGCAGTCTCAGGTTCAGATTTATTTATACAAAACACTCAGTGAATAATCAAGAAATTCATGAAAAGGAAAAAAAAAAAAAAAGCTACCTTAAGTGAACAAACTAGTCATTAAGAAGAGATTTCTTCACTCTATCCATAACAGTGTGCTTCCATTATTTACAACATCCTGGGTAAAAATGAAGCATTATGAAATAACTGACCTTGCACGATCAAATTGCTAGTGCACACTAAGAGGGGAAGGTGGAACTGGGGTGGGGATTGGTCCTTCACAGCAAAAATCCCACCTATCTAATGAGGGGTTTCAGAATGGTATAAAGCTGGAAAATGTCATGGTCAACTGATGTTGCTCTTCAGGCATACGCTTCATTCTCCTGACTCAAGAGAGCAACTGAAGCTCTTGGCAAGCACTTTCAGCCTATGCTCTTTCTGAACTATAGGCTATTTCCTCTTACACATACCAAGTTGAAGAAACTACACTGATTTGCCAATACAATTAATTTTACACTTGGGAACTTTTGCCTGATTTGGATTGTTCCTTCTTGAATTAAAAAACCAGTACTAACCCACACCACCACAACCATTCCCTCCCTAATTGCTCTTAAAGTTTTTTTGCTTATCAGTGTTTTTCAAGGAAGCCCACAACTCAAGAGGTCAGCTTTAAACAGTCTGAAACATAGTTCAGTGACTAATATGAAAGATAAGATACATCCGGAAACACATAGAATATGTAACATTTCTCCTGTGTTTACCATGCAAGGTATAAAAAGACAAAACCTGCTTGTGTTTATAACAAAACACTAGAACAGTGCAGATCTTGGACAAGGGCTGGGACACAGCAGCAAGTCTGAACTGAATGAATAGTCAGCAACAATGATTATGAGTCATATACAAAGAACAGAATATGCTTTCTGCTACAATCACAGTAAAACAAAGAAGCAGGAAATTGAACTTGAAGAAAGCACAGCAAAAATGTTCTTAAACAGATTTTAAAGTAGTGATTTCTCTATGTTTATTAATAGTTTTCAGTATTTTTGTTGCAAAGGAGGAAATTGGGAATTGTTCACACTGAAAAGATGTATTTCTCTCTTCACTAGTAAACTATGAGATCTTCAAAACAACTAAAACTGTGACTAGGAAATCCCCTCCTGCCATGCAAACTCCTTCATTCAGATGTTTTTCTATTTCCAAAGTTCTCCAAACCATGTGAATCTGGAGAAAATATAACTAAAATAAATCTCACAACCTCACATTATCTTTTCATTTCTGAATTGTGAACCATCTGTATTACCGATAAAGTTTTGCTCTACTGTGGGGTGCCAGGTAAGTATTGCAAGACTCTTTCTCCTGCAAAAGGGAAAACTGCACGAGGGAAGAATTAACTCAGAGAGCAGATCCTGATTGTTGCATGTCCTGAATCTTGAGGATAAGCCAAGGAGATCTGTGAGACCGTAGCACACTGGGAGAAGGAAAAGGTTTAACTTTTGGAAATTTCTCCTTGAAGAATCTAGTCTGTCACAAACACAAACACGTGCCCATCACCCAGGCAGTACCTTGACAAGTCCTTCCTTGGAAATCTTCATGGGAAAACTCCCTCAGCTCAGCAAGGCAGCAGCACAGCCCAGTGACCACTGTTCCACACCCCCTTCTCTAACCCGCAATTTGGCACTGTTGTGGCTAGGACAAATGAACTTTCAAACACAAAGAGTAAAATATTAGCAACTTTCAGACAGTTTCCACCCCACGTCTTCTCAGTGAGCAGTAAAGGCTTGGCAAACATCTTCTTAAGCGAGCCCAGGGAGGCTTATTGCTGTCACTAGGGAACAAGTCTCTGGTGAGTCACTGCCTGCAGAACTAGCCCAAGAGAAAGGCTACCTTTGAGATGAATCAAAGTGAAGAAAAGAAAATTAATGGTGGGGAGGGGAGGAGATGTTTCCAACACATGAAGTCTAATGGAAAATATACTGTGATAACAGTATGCTTCCTGATTACAAAATGATTTCAGTAGGTTTTGTTGTGCATAAAGGATAAACCTGCCAAGCAGATGAGAACTGAGCAAATATGGTCTCTATTACAAACACTTCCACGCTGAAGTGCAGAAAAAGGAACTTGTGCCCAGTGCATGATTTGTAGGCATTGGGATTTATTATCCTTTCTCCTGATGGGGTGGGAAAAGGATAATGAAAGTCCCAATTATCAAGAGGAATGGAAAGCTTCATTACATATCCAAATGGAACTATTAAGTAATCTGGCTTCTGAGCTGGAGTTGTAGTATAGAGGCTGGGTATGACCCCATTCTTCCCTCTTTCCAACCAATATGGCTACCTGCCTATTTTTGTGCAAGCTTATTTGAATTACACAAACTTGCTACATTGCTTTATTGTTCTTCATTAAATGCAATTGGGAATATGAATCAGATATGACAACACTTCAAAGAAATATGCATCCCATGGTAACGTAGTGGAGATCCTTATTTCAGGCTTCCTTCACAAAGTAAAATGATGAGACGTAAAGGAGCTGGTACAACTGAACTTCAAGGGTTTCTATTAAGTCTCCATTCGGAGCTGGCAGTTCTTTCCTTTCCCCTTTCCTCCCTGCTTCATTTACTTTTAAAAGACTGTTTTTGCACAGTCAGAGCACATCTAAATTTCTGGAAACAGCATTAATTTGGCATTATTCTTTCCAGAAATGCTCATCAGACACAGCAGGGGACAAAGGCACAATGGCTACAGAATTATTGCAATTGTAATTTTAGCATCAGAATGGGCATTCCACCAACTATCCCAACACTTCTAAACAGAGGAAGGTGGCAATACCACCTCTCTTCCCAAACACAAGCAGTACATCTGCATACTCAGCACCAGTACATCCAGCTTCCTCCCACACCCAAACTCCAGACGCAGACTTTTTTTTTTTTTTTTTAAACTTGCACCAGCCCTAATCTGGAAAACTGTGCTAAAGCCAGTGATGTTTCACCAGTGAAAGCAAAACTGCATGTAAGTGGAAAATCAAGTCTTTTTGAAATTCATTCAACTTAATGTACAATCCTTCTGGTTCAACCTGAAGAACATGATTTTTAAAAGGGCCTCCTTTCCTAGAGGTGCAATTTTGCATCTGCAATCAGTTAAAACTACAATTAATTATGGTCATAAAACCTGCATCCAAACGTCTGAGTTGTGGAGCAGTTGAGTAGTTAGGTAACCACATACAGGTCTTACACTGAAATTGAACTTTGAGCCTGGATGCAAGAATATTGAAAATTGAATCCTGTTTCCATTTTCTATAGTTCCTGATTTTCTCTCTTTTTTTTATTTTAATTTTCTGCAAGAAAGGATGGTGCTATCATGATGATGAAGAAAATTATATACTAAATTAGATCAAGCTAGAGACAGGACTAGCTAAAGACTCTACTTCAAATGAATTTGGCTTTATTTCTTAATACCTATATTGATAATATTACTACTACAGCTTGCTCAAAATTTCATGACTGGGAGACAAACTGTAATAAAGGAAATTTTCCCTTAAGGCTAGCTGAACTGCAAATCTGTAGCTCTGCTTCACATTTTCACTAGCCATTGATTTGCAAGAAAATGATTGTGAGGTACTACTACATTAAGTAAATTGAAAGTTGAGCTACAGTGTAAATAATCCACTTTTTGGAGAGGGAGTGGGGGCAGCTGAGCTTGTGTTTAGTGGGTGGATCCAGCAGAACTGACAGTGGAGGCTGCATCAGCTAAATCTATCTTCTCAAACAAAATGTTTCTTCTTTAGACATGGTGACACTATATAGAAATAGCATAGTCATAAAGCAACTCTTTGCATTGCATTTACAAACATTAGAAATTGCTGACTAGAGAAAGGCAAGTAGGTTCAGCAAGCCTTTTCTCTTTCAGTATATTTCATCCTCACCTCCCTGCTTTATCACTATATCCTTCAGTCCTTTCTCTCCTGAGATAAAAACGTCCAGCTGTCTCTTAAACTCATTTAGATTACTTGCTTCGCTAGCCAATTATTCCATATGTTTACTACTGTTTCAGGCAGAATTATTTTACTCAATTCCCAGTTTACTCCTGATTTTTTAGTTTTGCAGTGTGTTTCCAAGGTCTCAGACTCCTGATTTTAACCGAATACTCGCTCATCTTTTTCACTGTTATAAAAATACAGAAAATTTTAGTATCCTTAGAAACTGTGTTTAGGTCAGTAGTTAACTTTCCCACAGGCAACAAAAGTAGATCAAGCCTAAATCCAGGACATCAGCTTCTTTTTCCTCTTGAGCTCACAGCCTCTTTGTTTATTTAGTCCCTCTAGTCTCTCACCTCACAGAGGTGGCTACTGACTTCTTGATGCAGGCACCCTCACTGAATTTCATGCCCATTTCAGAGGCACCTACCAGTTTTTTATTTGCCAGTAAGAATAAATTTATCCTTTCTGGATTTTCCTCAGAAACATTTTCTTAAAGGGGCAATATCAAAGTTGAGATACAAGAGAAAGTGCAACCTTTCTTGACAATGACTCCCAGATCACTTCTTGCCTTGTTGCAGCTCTATTTTCAATACCTGTATGATATCTACTATCTGCTGTATTAATATGGCATCAATTACAAATACCATCTGATGTTGCGACAGCAGTTGAGATTACTCATGCAAGTTGCAGGTATTCATAACTTCACCAGCAAGGGAAGGGTTCCTTGGCTTGATGAAAGTGGGCAAGACACATTCCCCCTCTTTGTAAGAAAAGATGATATTCTCCTTAGAAGCTTATCTTTCATCAAAGAGTGACACCTACATATAACTTTAGGTGGAATTTTGTTACCAAGTTCTGCAAACTAAACCTCACGGTTCAGTTCATGAACCTTTCACAAGCTAAACCCTGCAGTGTTTACATAGCATTACCAGACACTTAATTAAAAAAAAAAATAGTTGCTGCAACTGAAAGTCTACAAAAAATAGCATCTAATTAAGAAGATGCCCAAGGGTTAGAGTCTGGGGTTTGAATTTGGCTCTGGCACTTTTCCCCCAAAATCAACAGGTCTCCACCCTGTCTCGAGATTTAATTCTGGGCTGTGGTGACTGATCTAAGTACTTTTGGGGCTTCCTCATAAAAACTCATGGGGTTGATTCTTTCCTCATCTACATCATAATTATGAGAAGCAACTGTAGTTGGGAAATCTCCATTGCTAATTAATATTTTTTACATTTCAGTTTGTGGATTCTTAATTTTCTGTAGCACATTTTCATAATTTTCTGCCTACACTTTATCTGCTGACACAAGGTTGTTTTCAGACTTGCTTGATGAAAGACCTTTTCTATGGTCTGTTTTCCACATATTGAAATTTATTTCCTTATAAAAAGGAAAATCTCAAGGAATTTTAGGGAAAATTCAATGAAAGCATTTTGGAAAAAAAACACTTATGTTTTCCAGTCAGGAGCTACCCAGAAGAAACCATCTGCTGCTTAACATAAGCAAAAATCTTCATAGTTACCAGTTGCTTTTTGGAGAGATTAATAATATCCTGAGCAAGTGATGAATAAATTTCCAAAAAAAGGGTTTGCAACCTTGCTGATCTTCAAAGTCTTAAAGCATTTCTATTGAATATATGTAGTAAACTTAAACAACTGAAGTAGGCTTGGATTTTAGTGCATTTTTGGACCACTCAGGAATAATCCAGATTCCCAGATGGCAGAATACAGGTTGAAACGACTGATCCACAGATACCATTTGGATAATCCTCCTAAGGTTTTAATATTCAGCTAAACTTGAACACTGTCCAAATGGCAGTGTATGACCAAGAAAGACATGAGCACCTTCTTTATTTGAGAATTATCACGTATCTAGAGTGACTGAATACTAATAAAAAGCACATAAAAAATGTAAAATAATTTGAGAGCTGAAGCTCAAATAATGACTTTACGGAAATACAGAAAGGAAAGAGAGATGTAAAAAAAGATATCTGAGATTTTACAATTTCAAATAAGGTTATCTGAGGGATGAAATAAAAGTTTCTAATGCATACTTCTTCAACTTATTATTTTCTGTATGATCACAGTAAGAATCAAATTATTGCATTTAATTCTTAAAGCAAGAACTCAATATTTTAATGCTTTTTGTTTTTATAATATTATTCATTTCAAGATGTTTATTTACTGAAACCAAACATGTATTCACTATATTCCCTAAAACCAATGAATCAGTTAGTAAATTAAGCTTCTATTTTTCCTAAAGCTTAGGTTTCAATTCCCTAAGAACCTAATGTGAAGGGCCTTTTACCTGCTGTCAAACAATCTGTCTGTCCACATCTCCCTTCTCTCCAAAAAATAAATGAAAAAAAAAAATTCCCTTCTCATTAAAACCAGCTATTCTTCCTTAAATGTCACCTGGTCCCAAAACCAGCAAAATCTGAATTTCACAGTCACATTAGATATATGAGCAGAATTCTGCTCTGAATAGTCTACATAACAAGTTACAGCATTAAGAGTAAGCACATTACAACGTACAGGCAATCTGGAAAAATGCCTAAACCTTTCACAAGTATTTTCTTTCTCCTTTACAGCTTTTACCTTCTCTCTCTCACCACAATCTAACAGGGTGCTCAAGCATGCTGCCAGCTTCAAGCACATTAAGTACTCCCTCTGTGATACATGCATACACTATTTTCAAATATAACATCACACATACACATGGCAGAACCCGGACCTATGTCTAGAAAAGAAATTTCTGTTCAAGAAGCTCTTTGTTTCTGTCTTCAGCCTGATTTCAGAAAAATACTTTTATTTAGGAAAGACATTTAATCATGTGCTTAGCATGTGCTTGAAGTTCATTCAAAACAATGAGAAAGATTTGTACAAGCACCTAACTGTGAGAATAGTAAAGTTTGCGCTCCACTATTCAAAATAGTTATGGGAAAAAATATTTCTTTATATTTTTTTTAACCTTTCTCTTCTATTAATTCTACTTGCCAAATCTCCTTGAGTCTTCTGTCTGTAGTGAATGCTTTAGCAGAC